>NC_133288.1:12669352-12729316 GCF_005239225.2 Populus alba
ATTCATCATCATTACATTCAATATAATAAAATAGTAGATCCTTTATAATACTCATACAATCATTCATCACCATTACATTCAATAAGAATACAAAAGTAGATCCTTCGTATGGCATATACTACTACCATTCAGTAGTAGCCCAAATTCATAACAGCCCCAACATCATATTCGGTTTAGTATTCATCACAACTCAATAAGATGTTCACCTCAAAATGGGTCAGTTTTAAAACTCTAACATTTTCACCATTGTTTCAACATTCATCAAGAACTTGTTCAACATTTCATAGTCGTTTCGACAATCATCAAGAATTTAATCCAACTCTTCTTCGTTGTTTCCTCTTACACAAGGATTTAAATAAAATATCATCACAAGTTAATCATTTCAAAACATAAACATCAAAATGGGAAAAAGGTGGAAACCACCTACCTGCTTCACTTGTGGTTTGTCTTTGTCCTGGCAATGGTCCGATCCCGGCCACAACACCTAAGACACCAATGACCACAATCAATTCATTTATATCTTGAATTCACATTCATCCACACTTATTTCAAGAGTTCATATGTTCACATTCAAGTGTTCCACATTTTTCACCATCATACCATGAAATTGTTATTAGAATTGAAGTCATTTCTGCCTAAAAGGCCTATTGTAGAAATCAACAGCGAAAACTGGTTCACTGCAGGTTGCCTAGAAGGCCTATTGTAGAAATCGGCAATGAAAACTGGTTCACTGGAGGCTGGCAATTCGACAGCGAAAACTGGTTCGCTGCGGGATGCCAATTCGGCAACGAAAAAAAACTGATTCGCTGCAGCCAACAAGTTGTGTAGCAGCGAATGTTACTTCATTGCAGACAACTCGACTTCGGCAGCGAATCACAAATTCGCTGCAGAAACTCACATTTCGGCAGTGAATGCTAATTCGCTGCAGGAAAATCAGTTTCGTTAGCGAATCACCAATTCGCAGTAGCAAACTCAACTTCGACAGCGACTCCCAAATTCGCTGCAAAACACACATTTCGGCAGCGACTCCCAAATTCGCTGCAGACATCTCCGTTTTGGCAGCGAATCACAATTTTGCTGCAGGACACACAATTCAGTAGCAAATGCTAGTTCAGTGCAAAAAACTCAGTTTCGGCAACAAATCGCAAATTTGCAACAGCCCACTCAACTTCGGCAGCGAATCACAAATTCACTACAGAACACACATTTCAGCAACAAATGCTAATTTGCTACAGACATCTCCGTTTCGACAGCGAATCATAATTTTGCTACAGGACACACAATTCGGCAGCAAATGCTAGTTCGCTATAGGAAACTCAGTTTCGGCAGCGAATCGCAAATTCACAACAGCCAACTCAACTTTGGCAGCAAATCACAAATTCACTGCAGAGCACACATTTCGGCAGCGAAAACTAATTTGTTGCAGAAGACTCAGTTTCGATAGCGAATCGCAAATTCACTGCCTAACCCACATTTTGGCATGAACATACACCACACATGCTGTAACTTTCAATGAATTCTAGCAGCATACACACATTAAACCCATCAATTTCAGCATATAATCTTTTGTTAAATATTCTGGAATTAGGTCCCCCATCCAGCCCCATTTTTGTCCCTCCTTTTAGCTTAGTTCTTTCCATAACAGTTGGAGTAAAGTTCCTAGGCCATGCATTCATAGTTTTCTTCTTCTTTCGATTTCAAGACCTTAAAAACAGGTGGAGAATCACATGGTTCATACCTCATGGATCTAGCATTTTTTGGGAGGGGTTTGACAACATTTCTCCCCTTATGCTCCCGATTGTTTCTTCCTCTTCCTCTCTTTCGGTTTTTATCCTCCTCTTGTTAGTTTTCCCATCAATTTTAGGCCTTTACTCCCTTCATGTTTGCAGCTATCCAGCCTCCTGTCAAGCTCTCCCTTCTTTCTCTCACGCCTAAAGAGGGCACTAGCAGTTGGGGTTTGGGTCAAGTTCTTTCTTGGAAAGGGAAAGAGGGAAGGGGACAAGCATCTCATTTTTGGGGAAAGGGAAGGGGACAAGAGCATGTAGCTCATTTTTGGGGGAGGGTGTCTCCTCTCTCTCTCCTTGCTGCATTTATACCTTCTAAAAGCAAAAGGGGGGGTGTTTGGCTGTTGAACCAAGGCTGTCCTAATCCTCCTTTTGGGTTATCCTTGAGCTGATTTTCATTCCCCTTCTCCCCCCTAGGATAGGTCAGTCCCACACTAAATCCTATTTTTTTATGTTGCTGTCGATTCTGAAATTGACAGCCTCAAACTATGCTGCTGCCGATTCAGGAATCGGTAGCCAAACTGCATCGCTGTCGATTCAGAAACTAGCAGCCCGAAACTGCTTTGCTGTCGATTCAAAAATTAACATCCCAAAACTGCATCACTGTCGATTCAGAAATCGACAGCATGAAATTGCGTCGCTGCCCATTCAGAAATCGGCAGTCAAACTGCATCGCTGTCGATTAAGAAATGGACAACCCAAAACTGCGTCGCTGCAGATTCAGAAATCAGTAGCCGAAACTGCGTTGCTATCAATTCAGAAATTGGCAGCGATGGTGGAGTCATTTCGGTTCCACTTTTTTTTTTTTTTTTTTTTTACATGAGTCATGGGTCGCAAAACCAAGAGCAAGCTTCGCGTTAGAGAAAAGTGCATAACTGCTTTATAATGGACATGCATCAAACATATCAAGGTTGGTTAATATAGAGGATTGGAGATCGTATGGAATGAAGAGCCATGACTGCCATATGTTTATGCAAACTCTCATCCCATTAGCTTTTCGTGATTTGTTGCCAAAGGGAATATGGGATGCACTCACGGAGATCAGTCATTTCTTTAGAGATATATGCTCCATCAAGTTGAATGTTGAGCACATTGAGAGACTTCAAACAAATATCATTGAGACACTATGCAAACTTGAGATGATATTCCCTCCATTTATTTTTTAACTCAATGGAGCATTTCCCTATACATCTACCCTTCGAGGCAAAAGCTGGAGGACCGGTCCAGTATAGATGGATGTACCCATTCGAGCGGTTATATATTACAGTTGTAATGTAATTCATATGTAAAAGTATTTTCTATGTTTTTCTTAATTGAAAATACTTGATTAATTCAATGCAGGTACTTGTTTAATCTTAAGAAAAAGGTTAATAACAAGACGCATGTTGAGGCTTCGATATGTGAGGCCTATATTGTTGAGGAGATTTCAACATTTATCTCGTACTATTTTGAACCTCATCTAAGAACGAGAATCAATCGTGTTCCACGGCATGATGATGGCGGTGGAGTGCCTTCTAGTGGGAACTTGTCAATATTCTCCAATCCTGGACAACCCACACCTAAAAATGCTGTAAGAGGAAGATATTTATCGAAAATAGAGTTCAAACAAGCACACAACTATGTTTTATTTAACTGTGATGAGTTGAGACCTTTTATTCAGTAAGTTTTATATATGTGTAATACTAACTAAACTTTGTCAGTAATAGATTGCTAATTATATATTGTAATATCATATACTCATTATCACTTGTAGGCAACATTGACAATATTTGCTCTCCAATAACTCATAGTTGACCGAATCCTAGATCTTTCAATTACAAGATGAACAATTTACCACATGGTTCAGAACACATGTAAGCACTATCACAAACTCATTCTAACTTGCAAAATTACTGTATGCATGTCATTACGAGATTCTCGTTCATTTACTATTTATTGATGTACATTTCATACAAGGTTTATCAAATAAGAAGGAGTGCGCCTAAGTCATTGTCTTCACTAAGCCTAGGGCCTGAAAGAAAAGTTAAGTGCTACAACGAGTATTTTGTCAATAGATATGTTTTCCATACTGAAGAATATGGGCATGGAGGAAAGACATACAATAGTGGTGTTTGTGTTAATGGATCCACTAGTAGTGAGTTAGAAGTTGACTATTATGGTAGATTAGAAAAGGTCGTCGAACTGCAATATCATAGCGAGCAGAATAGAGTGTTTTTATTCAAATGTTATTGGTATAACACAACTGACAGAGAATTCAGAGTTGATCCGCATTATGGTTTGGTTGAAATCAACTCAAAAGCTAGACTCCGCAACATAAACGATGCCTTTGTTTTCGCAAAGCAATGTCAACAAGTTTATTACACATACACCCCTTCATTTAGAAAGGATCAATCAAGAGTGGATTGGTTGTCTATTTAAAAATGAAACCTCGGGGTCGTGATGAGGTTGTTTAGGAAAAGAACGAAGACACAAGTGTGCGAGATAAAGTTTTTCAAGTTAGTGAGCTGGTTGAACCATATCGAGTTGTTTCTTCGATTAAATTAGAAGAAAATTCAAATTTATTACACAAAGCAATGTCAACAAGTTTATTACACATTGTGTTTCGATGATAGTCTTTTTTATGTTGACATAGAGGAGTTGAATGTTGTTTTGAGCTCTAGTGGATAAGCAAATGTCAATGAAGATGATGATATCCATATTGAAGATTACGACGAAGGTGATGACTATTCAATTGATGATGATGAAGAAGAAAATTCTAACTAACTATCAGAATGAAGCCCTATGTAAAACCCTTTTTTCATGTAATATAGATTATGGATGATATATTTTGTAACATGAAATATTTATTGTTTAAGCACTGTTGTTATTGTTTTGTGCGATAGACAGTTTACCATTTAAGTTTTTGCAGGAAAGTAAATAGTCAATACAAATACAACTTTTCTTGTACAATGCCACAATCACCGACGTTCATACCGACGGAATAAGGTCCGTCGGCATTTCACAAAGAGTTAAAAAATAATTACTTGAAATGCCACAATCACCGACAACAATACCGATAGATAACAATTTGTCAGCATTTCACAGAGAGTTCAAAAATAATTACTTGAAATGCCACAATAATCGACGTCCATACCGACGGATTGTAGTCTGTCGGCCTTTCATAGTAGCATCACTAGAAACACCACAACCACCACCGACGACTTTGCCGATAGAGTCACGTCTGTCGGTAAGTTGTCGGCAGGTCAATATTACTGACAAAATTACCGACGGACTGTGCAAATTCCAAAGGGTGGTGCTTTAAATGCATCTCTGACCGCGTCAGTTTGCCGATGGAATTACCGACGGATCGCGAAAAATATGGAGGGTAATTAAAAATGTTGGTGCAAAATTCAAAAATTACCAATGGATTTTTGACACTTCACTGATGGAATAAATTAAAATAATAATAATTTTTTATTTTCATCGTTAACATTGCCCTATAAATCCCAGCGACCACCCTTTGAGTTCATTTTTTCATCTCCTCCGTTTTTCACCTTAACTTTTGATTTTTTTCCTCTCAATTCTTCAAAGCTTTCACCTACATTCTCTAGCAAGTTTTCTTGTGAATCTTCATTAGATTAAAAGGTATGTGTTTCCTCTATTTAATTTTACTTTAAGGGTTTTTTTTGTTTTAGCTATTTTTATTTTTGTTATGTTTTTTTTGTTTTGGTGTACTTTTATAATGTAGATAAAGTCTTGAATTAAACACATTATTAAGGTAAGCATATTTCATTCCTAAAGTCTATAGTTTTTCTTTTTTTAATTTATTGAATATTTTTTATTGTTGTATTGGCATAATTATTGAATAATTTGTTGAATTGTAATTGTTAATGTTGAATTTACCTTAGAATTAGTAATTGAATATGTTGGAATAATTAGTAATTTTATTCTATTATTGCATGATTTGTATTTAATTATTTCCATTGATTTTAATTGTTAGTCTAGAATTGTTTTTGAATTTATTGTATTGTTGTATTGGCATAATTATTAAATAATTTGTTGAATTGTAATTGCTAATGTTGAAATTTACCTTAGAATTAGTAATTGAATATGTTGGAATAATTATTAATTTTCTATTATTGCATGATTTGTGTTTAATTGTTTTCATTTATTTTGATTGTTAGTCTAGAGTTTTTTTTGAATTTATTGTTTTGTTGTCTTGGCATAATTATTGAATAATTTGTTGAATTGTAATTGTTAATGTTGAATTTACCTTAGTATTAGTAATTGAATATTTTTGAATAATTATTAATTTTACTCTATTATTGCATGATTTATGTTTAATTTTTTCATTTATTGTAATTGTTAGTCTAGAGTTTTTTTTTTAAAATTTATTTAATATATTTTATTGTTGTATTGGCATAATTATTGAATAATTTGTTGAATTGTAATTCTTAATATTGAATTTACCTTCGAATTATTAATTGAATATATTGGAATAATCAGTATAGATTGGGTCAATTGGTTGTAGCTATTGTCAATATTTGCAGGTTTGTGGATTTAGATAGTATCCAGTATAGGGGAGGTGTTGTTGAAATTTTTTTATCATTTGAATTTAATTATATAATTATTTGTATAAAATTATGTAGATGCGTAGAATGAAAACCAGAGTTGGTCGCTCACGTATGGTCACTGCTAGTTCGTCAACAACGATGATGATATTTCCTTAGGTGCCTCTCAAGAAGAGGCACCTACACCACCTGCGCCTTCAACCGATGCTGCCTCTTCCAGCGCTAGTTCACAACGTAGTGGCGGCATGCCTTCACAACGGAATAAATTTACCAGCAAGTACGAGGCATGGTGGAAGGACGACTTTTCAATATAAGTTTGTTAAGGTTTTAGTTTTTTTTTTAAAAAAAAATTATAACATAATTTATGAAGTAATCACTATTTCATTAATTTCATTTATGTTCAGGTTTACAAACATTGAGGCCACCCGAGTAATATCATCAGCCTTTAAATTGTCGATGGAGATTCCATTGTTTCAATGGAGTTAGATATCCAAACATCCTAAATGGATGCCTCAAATCAATGCATGGTTTGACAGATTTGAGGTTGGTGTTAATTTATAATTTTAAGCTTATTTCTAATAAATTATTACTATAATTTTAAATAAATTATTATTTTTATTTAAAATTAATTATTTATACACAAGAAAAATTCTACTGGGACAATGAGCATGACATTGTTATGAGGAAGGTATGGGAAAATCACGTGGAAACTAGGTAACATCGAAAACAATACAAGATTTTTTTTAGACAAAAATTTATGTTTTGAAATTTAATTTTTGGTTGCGTGAAGTAGGTTGCGTGATTTTTGGTATGAAGTACAAAAAAGGATAAAAAAAAACCGTGAGAGATAGGGGTTTCCAAGGCTGGAACGACGTTGCGATTTGGAGGGATTTCAAACCGATATACATCTCGGAAGATATATGGACACAATATCTTGAGCACGTGACATCTGAGTGGTTCACACGATGCTCGTAGTCTGGTGCTAGCAACCGGAATCGGCCAATTCATGGCTCGGTGACAACGCACACCGGCAGCTCTGTTCCGTTTGCTGCACATGCGAAACGAATGGTAAGATTAATTTAAATGAAATATATTGTTAAATTAATTTGTTGTTAATAAATCTTTTTTCATTATAGCCTATGTCTCTTGGACGTAAGCCGAGCCCGATGGAGCTGTTTGTGGTGACGCACGTGCAGAGTCAAGATCGCTAAAAGCGGGCGCAACAGTTCGTTGACAACCATACTCAACATTTCATGGTATGTTTGTTCAACCATTTTATTTTGTAAGTTATTATATTTATTGAATTGAATATGATGATTACTTTTTTTATTATTATTTATTTTCAGGAGACCTATAAGAATCGGTTGAGGGAGAGATATGAGGACGATCATTTTACCCATCCGGAATTTGATCCGAATTTGTGGATGGAGGTTGGATCGTCCGGTGGACCCAATAAAAATCAGGTTTACGGGCCTTCCAACACTACGGCTGACAACTTGCGGTCGGCCCGTAGTGTTTCAACCGTTAGGAGCTCCCAATCAATATGAAGCACCCAATCTAAGGAGTTTGTGACTTTTCAGCAACACACGGCTCAGCTCAACGAAAAATACGACCACATATCAGCGGAGTATGCACAACTCAAAGTTGCTCATGCAAAACAAAGAGCGGAGTATGCACAATAAAAAGCGGATCATGAACAGCTTCGCGAACTGGTCATGAACATGGCATCACAGAGTGGAACATGTGCGCCTAATCCTTTTTGGCCGTACAACCACCAGCCTCCTCCTCCTTTTCCAGCTCCTCCTTTATATTATTTTGAAATAAATATTATTTACCTTTAAAATTTCATTTAATATTTTTTTTGAAACACATTCAGTTTGATGTTTAATAGAAATTTTATTTGCATAATTGGTTTTTATTACCATTAATTTATATAATTTTTATATTATGTATTCTAAATAATTTTTTAAAAACAAAATTTAAAAAAATATTACAAAGGGTTTTACCGATGAAATGAATCCGTCGGCATTTGACAGTAGCTGCCACATTCACCGACGAATTTACAGACGGGTATATTCGGTCGATATTTCATACACTCACCGACAACTTTATCGATGGAATGATTATGTCAGCATTTCACAGTAGCTGCCACTATTACTGATGAATTTACATACGGATATATTCGGTCGGTATTTCAAACATTCACCAACAAAGTTACTGACGCTATGTGTCCGTCGGTAAATCACGCTATCAATGACGGGATAAAATCTGTCAGTATATTTCAAGCAAGAAACTTTGTTTTTTGGCACGCAAATTCTGTTTGTAGAACCATCAGCAAATGGTTTTTTGTGTTTCCGACTGATATAGCGATGAAATGTAGAATTACCGACGAAAGGAAAGCCGACGGAAGTATTTCGTTGGTGACGATGTCGGTAAATAAATTACCGACAAACTCGTAATCACACACCGACAGAATATTTTCATCGGTAAAACTGTGAAATCTTGTAGTGAACTGACTCGAAGACATAATTAACTCTTATAACTTAAGCTTCCATTTTGTATGATATTTTTAAATTTGTTTAAATCATTTTTACTCATAAAAAAATCGTAAACATGTTTATTAACAATAATTTTTTACATAAATAAATAATTTGTTATAAATTGAGTATAAGTTTTCACTAATAAATTCTTCTTGTAATAATTTTTTTAAAAATTGATTTGAATATTTTAACCAAATATATTTCTAAGTTAAAGTCATGTCAACTTACTTTTATCATAATAAGTTATTATGAACAATATTTTTTGAATTATAAATTAAAGTAACAAATCACTTTAATTAATTAATTAGCAATATCAAATAGTCTCTAATTGATTAAAGCTCTAGTTTTTTTTTTTTTTTGTTTTTTTCTCTTCATCTGGCCACTGAGCCTTATTATGATCAAACATAGCTTCGAAGTCCACACATAAAACCTTAATAAAATTCAGAAATTATTTTAATTAAAAAATACCCTCACAAAAACACCCGCTTGCCACAAACCCACTTAAATTTGAATAACTGTATACAATCAAGATGTTTTTCTTGATTTTGCTACACCAACTCTCAAAGGTTGGAATTGGATATAGTAGTACATCATTTGAAATTGGAATTTTCTAGGAATTATAAAATACGGAAAGTATATATATCAAGGAGCACTAATTAATAACACAATAATTATTGTCCTTGCACTGTTATTTATTTCCTCAATGGAATCACTAAAATAAGACGATGAAAAGGGTTTTGCATTCTTTCAACCTCGAAGGGCGGACAGCTTAAGCGAGGAGGTTGTGGGTGTTTGGGCGAGCTTTACACACGAGATGCAATGGGGTAATCTTCAACATGAGTGTTGCAGCCGTCTCTGTCATATCGACTTCCTCTCCATGAACAGTGGAGAACTCAAAACATTGAAGCAATTGGCTCATAACCAAGTTTATCACTCTGAATGCCATGGCTTCTCCAGGACAACCTCTCCTTCCCAACCCAAATGGCAGTAGCCTGTATGGTTCACCTTTCCCATTTTCAAATCTTTCAGGCTTAAAACTTAAAGGATCATCCCACACGTCTGGATTTCTGTGAATGGACCATGCATTTACAAGTACCATGGCACCTGATGGAATATCATAGCCTCCGAGGGTGCAGCGCTCGGATGCCACATGTGGAACCAAGAGGGGAGCCGGTGGGCACAGTCTCAGGTTCTCATGGATGATACATTGAATGTAATGTAGATTAGCGAAATCTGGTTCATCTGCCAAACGGCCATGTCCAACTTGGGTGTCCACTTCGTCTACTGCTTTCTTTAATGCACGTGGATTATTCAGCAGGTTGGAAAATGCCCATTCTAAAGACAGAGCAGAGGTTTTTGTCCCTGCAACCAACATCATCTGCAGAAAGTTGTGGATAACCAACCATGCATCAGAAGATTTGAATCCCCAGGAATACATATTTCTGAAGAACCATGGGTCAAGGAAGGAGACCATGAATATCATCTTCAGATATGTATTTTTATTATATTTAATTACGTATTTATCCCAAATAAAATAAAATAAAAAAGAACGGAATTTAGGGCAGCAGAATGAGATTAGAGACTAACCAGAATAATGCCTTTGATGATTTCGTCGGTATAGTATTCAGGTTCCGATTCCTGCAAAGCGAGCAGGTGGCTTACCATGGTATTCCTACTCTTATCAACTCTATGCTCATCAATAAGTCCTTGCCAGAAAGCGTCCATCCTCTTGCCTAGCTGAGTCATCCTGTTCTTAAATCCATCATAATCAATGCACTGCAAAATGGGAAACAAATCCCCCAGATTTGTCACCCTAGTGCATTCAGAAAACTCGTGCATCATGTCCTTAAACCTCTTTGACTCTTCAAGCCCATCAACATCTTCGCCATAATACTTCTTCCCTGCAACCATTCTCATCATTACATTAAAGTTAAGGTCCAGCAACATTGTCCTCAGCTCTATCACGGCCGAACCATCGCCACAAATTTTGTGAATTTTACGAAGTAAATTCTTTACTTCTTCTCTTCGGATGCTTGCGAACGTGTTGAGGCGGCTTGCTGAGAAGACTTCAATAGCAGTAAGTCGGCGAAGGTTGCGCCAGTGATCACCATACGGAGCTGCGGCAAGGGTGGTAAAGTTGTAATTCAGGACCTTGCCATTTAGAAAGGGGGGGCGGTTGGCCAAGGTAATATCGTTCTTGGTGAAACATTCTTCTACGGCAGCTGGTGATGATACGATGATCACAGTTCGGAACCCAAACTTAAGGGTGACAATGGGGCCATATTTTTGTGAGATGTCGTGGAGAGTTCGGTGGATGGCCTTGGGCTGTTTGAGGAGAGGAAGATGACCTAAAATTAGGCGACCTGGTGGGCTTGGAGGGAGCTTCATGCGGTACTTTCTTGCTTTTTGCAGCAGGATAACAGCAAGAAGAAGAAAGAAACCCCCCAGAAGCGAGTACTGCATCATTTCTTCCATTGTTGAACTGATTGATCGTCTAATTAATCAGTTCTGCCGTTTTGGGTAGGAATGACCAGAATTGATCCTTTGTTCTGTATTTATGGAGTGATTGTAACAGAGTTATGATTGCTATTTTATTATATATTTAATTTTTTGGGTTGCTGATTCCTATCCTTTGACCTTGCATTTTTTTTGGTAGACACCCGTAGGAATACTTTGTTCTGGTCTTTGTTTTTCTTATTTTTTTTATTTTTTTTCCTTTTGATCTGTTCTCTCGAAGATGAAAGGGTCATAAAGTCAAAAACTCGTATGAAATGTGGAGGTTTATTTTCCTTTTCCTTTCCTTCTAGTTTGTTTTCCATGATAAAACCTTTTACACACCTGATTTATCAGCTTGATGTATGCATGCATTTTTAAGAAATTGGATCTTATTTTATAAAAAGTAATCTTATATTACTCTGTAATAAATAAATAATCTGATTTATTAGCATTTCAACAAACAACGGCGCACTGTCCACTGATGCCGGACTCTCTCCCTTATTTCTGACGACTGAAACTCGTTTTCCACTATATATATATATATATATATATATATTGTTTGATTCGTTCGTAGCAGCAGCCTGTCGTTCGACACTCTCTTTTTTATTGAAAGATTTGTGACGATATTGACCACCTTAATGGCCAAACAATTATTATTAATTTAAGATAAAATTGGGATTCTTCGATGGCGCCTAAATCTTTAAGTCGATGCCTCATTTTGACAGGGATTTAATTTTATATTATTATTATTACTATTATTATTTTGTCTTTCACTCCAGTTATCTTTGGACATTTTTGTCATTTGTTACGTGTTCATCTAAATGAAATAAAGGAGGCTGCTCGGTGCACTTACCCCTGCTCATCTAAATGTGCAAAAGTAAAAGATTTGAGATTTTACTCGCTTTATACCTGTCATGCGATATTTCATATTGTTAACTTTAATAAGTTAAAGTTATTATTTTTATTATTATCTTCATGAACATTACTACTAGAAATAGATAATAACTAGATTATTAGCAACTAGATTATTAGCTTTTACGGGCTAGATAAATTTCTTTTTAACACGAAAAAAAATATATAAATATTGATAATATTTTTTTAATAAAAAAAATTAATTATAAATTTAAAATATAATGTATACTAGAAAATATCTTTTTTAAATACTGATACATTAATATATTGAACGATATTTTTTATTCAAATATTAATACATGATTTATTAGACCAACCTGAATTAATATGTCAAATTTATGATTCAAGTGATGAGACCATGACAATCCTATAAAAAAAAATCAAAATAAACTATTAAAGTCAATTCATATTCAATGTTAAAGGATTAAATTGAAAAAAAATGTTAAATTAAAAAAGGAGAAAAAACTACCCTGATTAACTATGTTTTACTTGTCAAACTCGCAATCTGGGTGATGAAATCAAGTTAATTTCATAAAAAACAATTTTTTAATAAAAAATAGAAATATTAGTTTCCAATTAATACAATGCTGAAACATAAAATAAAAAAATTAATTAAACAAATACAAAAAATAAAAATAATCAAAGTCAACTTAAACTAACCTATTAAATTTATGATTTGAGTTGTAAGACTTGGATAAACTCATAAAAAGCAAATAAAAAACAATACAAAAATTTATTTTCAACAAATCTACTATTATTGGTTGAATTTGAAAAGAAAAAAAGAAAAACTAAATTCGCAATATTGATATATGACAAAAATAATAATAATTATAAAGCACAATTTCTAAAACAAAATCTAATATTGAAAGATATTTTTTTTTTTAAATAGATTATCAAAAAATAAAATTTAAAAAGAAATACATATAAAAAGCTAGTATAATAAATAGTATTTTATAAATATGAGTATAGAGATTTAGTCGCGCCATTTAAAATTTCTTTATCGCATATAATCTATAATGCATTTGTTTATAGTTTTGTTGACCTAGTTATGCCACTGTAGGATTCAAGTTAAATTATAAGACAAGAGAAGAAAATGTCAATATTATGAATATATTTTATAGTATCATAAAATTTATTAATTAAAAAAAATGAATGTTTATTAAGAAAAAAAATAGATGATAAATGTCTTAGGGGATGTCTTTGCGAGTTATAAATCAAAAGAGGGTAACATTGAAAAAACAAAGGAGTCACCATTTAACTTTTGAAGCGATGACGATCTCAACCAGGACGGGGCGCACATCAAATCAAACCCATTAAACGGGCATGACCCTATTGGTTTCATTAACTTTGTTTTTAATTTTTTTTTAATTAAACGAAGTAAAAAATAGGCACACGAAGGAAAGCACTTGTATAAAATGTACGGGAAATTTAAAAAAAAAAAGAATTAAAATTTTTTTTGAAGGGTTTAAGAAGAGTATTTTTAATTCAGAAAAGATAATTTTATTCAAAAAAATATGAAAAAACTAAAAAATATTATATTACATAATATTCTTGATAATTTAAAAATTAATTTATTTTAATCAAGACCCGCTTGAACGGACATCTATAACATATTACTAATTTATTGTCATTAATTTTAATTTTAACCAAATGAGAGAAAAAAAAGTGAAAAGAGGCTATGGTGTTGTTCACCCATTTTTTCCTTAAAATAATACAAAAAACATTTTATCTTCTGTGCAAACAACATGTAATTTATGTTTTTAGATTTTGACCAGAGGTGGTTGAAAAATCAAATTGTGGGATTTTAACCCAAAACACTATTATTCAACTTATCTCAACCTAAAACATCTTGAAAATATCCTTAGAATCTCATAAAAAAGTTTGTCAAGCTAAAACAACCCTAATCGGTCTAGAACACACAAAATTAAACTGAAAAATGTTTAAAGTGAAAACAATGATTGGCATCCGAAGTGAAAGAAAAAACTATTTGAGCTTTAACTGGAACTTGGGTGGGATGCAATTTGAGATTAAATTGAAAAGTTATTAAAGAACCTAGAACTAAATTGAATGAAAAAGAAAAAAATATCTTATGCATGTAACACATGCACTAACACTTGAGGAAAGTTACAATAGCCTCTTTTGTGATTCATTGATGGTCTTCCTTGGTGCCATGAGAATCATTTATGCATAGGCATCCTTTTATGGAGACGGCATGTGGCGATTGAGGTCCTGCATGGGTCTCACAATCCATTCTTCCTTTTTTTTTTTTTTTTTGCCCTCCCTTTCTTGATTTCTATGCTTGATTTCTTCTCTCCTTCCATTGAGAACTAAGAAGGTTGCATTTCTTTCTTCTAGTTTTCAGCTATGGTCCCATTAGTTTCAATACATGGAAAAGAAAAAAATCAAACATTTTTTTTGCAAAGTCCAACTTGAGTGTAAGAATGAAAATCCTACATCAACACAATCAACATAAATATCAAGACAAATATAGAATAAAACCAATGTGTAAGAATCAAATTGAGTATTTTTTTTTTCTATTTGATTGTCTTGAAAGATTTTCTGTCAATTTTTATATTATATGAATCAAATACTTATATTGAGATAAGGAGAAGAGCAAGCAGTCCTTTCTAATAATAGGCCAAGAAAAATCATGTATGTTAACAAATTTAGGAACTTGTCAAAAGAGTGTATCATTATGCAAATAAGAGAGGATTCTTTAATTTTAGAAATAAAAAATCTATACGTATGATTTATTGATTTTTAATGATACAAATATTAGGAAAAAAAAAAAACATAACTGCGGAAACACATGGGTTGCATGGCTAGTGAGTGATGAAGAGAAAAGACTACTCACATTAAATTAGACAAGTGACTAGTAATTTATAGAACAATCATGATACCCATCAAATGTAACTAGAGATCAGAAAAGGATTGCTACCAAAATCTGTGTGTGTCTATGCATATATATTAGTTTTCTAGACTCGATTCAAATAATTGTATAGATACATGTTTTTTCTCTCTCTTAAAACTATAACTCAGAATTTAATCTTGAACTAAAACAAGTAGCATTCTTATAAAATCAAATAAAGCATGGGAGTACTAAACCTCATATCTTAAGAAAAAATTATTTGTTATGCTTACCATGACGTATGTAAGAAAACCGATACAAAAGTAAAGAGAGAAATTGCAAGAAAAATAAAAAAAATGAAACATAATGAAAGAAATAAAAAAAAGATATAAATAAAAAAAATTGAATAAATTGCAAGAAAAATAAAAAATGAAACATAATGAAAGCAATAAAGAAAAGATAAAAATAAAAAAAAGAAAAATAAATTGAATAAATGAAATTCCATTAATGAGGCTAACCATCTTTCTTAGTAATTAAATGACTTATTTATATTAGTACAAGATGCAAGACTCATGATTAGTTATCTCTATAACGCTCTTCATGAACCTTAGACATAACCAACAAGGCTTCTTTTGTTCCTAAGCATCTAAGAAGAATTTTATTATTTTTTCCTCTTATATAATATATCTTTTAGGAGTATATAGTTGATTGTTTTTATTTTCAAAGACCTTAAAACATCCTATGAAGAATCTTCAAAAAAAACAAATTTAATTAATTTTGACCCTCCAATCCTCTTGTAAATCAAGAACACTAGTGTCATTAAGACTTTGCTTGTAGTTGATAAAAAAAATTAAGCAATAATATTATCGATGCTTTTTTATGCATTTCCTGTCATAGAATTTGCATTGCTTTATTATAATGATGATATCAACTATGGTTGATTGATCGATGATTTTGATAAGGATAATGACATAACTATGAAAGAACATCTTGTACCCCAATTCATAAAAAGCCAAGTCATGGGCTTTTACATTATTTTATTTTCTTGAAAAATATCTTTTGATAAAATTTGTGGCGATAATATGGTAAGAAGTTAGAGTTTTTTGTTCACATTTATATTGTTTAGATGGTTAGTTGATAATAAGTAGTAAATACCTAGTCACTATGACTAGTTTTGCTTTTAACTTTGATAGTATTTCTAGGCCTAAAACTAAGGCCTCTTATTCAACTTGATTGTTTATGCAAGAATAATCAAGTGAAATGAATAGCGTTAGTTTACGACCTATTAGGAATATTATAACCACCCTTGCATCGACTTTTTTTGGTGTTGGATCCATTAAATCATAATTTCCATGGAACATTTTTTGCTTTGATATTGTTGGTATCTTATTCCATTCATGATCTATATTGATGCAACAATGATCATCGACGAAATTAACAAAGGCTTGTCCTTTAACTCCTTTTTTCTAGCATGTAATGAGATTAAACTTAAAATAATAATGTTCATTTACCAATTCACTTAAAAATGGCTTTGACAATATATATTTAATTAAATCTATTTTATAAATTACATAAACATCTATTGTTAGCATGTACTAGCATAATTAGCACAAGTAAAATACAAAGAAGACAAACATCATTTTCTATTAATATATATATCTTTTCGCAATTTTTTTGAGTACATAATTAAGATAAAACACAATATTTTCATGCCCAAAGTCGGTTTCTTGTGTTAGCATACTAGAAATTGATCCTTATATTGCTTAAGTATACAGTCTTAAAAACTTTCTAGGCCTTGGTAGGCCAACCCTAGAGTTTAGTTAGATATACTTTTATGTGTTCCAAGGTAATTTATTATTTTTTTATCCTTTAAAACTAACCAAAGTTATTCCTTTTCAACAACTTAATAAAAGATCTAATCTTCTCTATAATATTTGAAATTAACCTTATTAAAAATTAATCTTGCCAATATACAATTGTATTTCTTTTATATTTTAATGAATATTTGCTTCTATAATTTCTCGTGCCTTATATTTGTCCATTTATATGGCTTGTTGATGCACTACAAATCCCAGAACATTGTGTACTTGCACTCCAAGGTATATTTTAAAGAGTTCATTTTTAGGTTATGTATATTTATATAGTTAAAGGCAACATATAATTCATTTAGGTTAGTGGATTTTGATTTGACTTTACAACAATATTATAAATATAAACCCCCATATTGTGATTGATATATCATTAACGATCAAGTTCATAGCCCTTTGGTATGTTGCACTAGCTTTCTTGAATCCAAAAAGCTTTAAACCATGACATTTGAATATTATTAGGAACATCTTATTTTATAATAACAATATGATTATAACAAGAATGACTATCCATGAAACTTAATAATTCATTGTCAAATGCTACATCGATTAGCATATTATCCATTGACATAGAATATTCATCTTTTAGAGCTGCAAAATTTATATTTCTAAAATCTATACATACCCTTAATTTGTCATTCTTTTTCCAAACTAACACTATATTGGATAACTGATTAGTATTTAAAAATGGATTTTTATCAAGGTTTTATATCATCATTTTGTACTTGAAGTATCAATAACTCTTTAACGAAAGCATATTTTATAATAACAAGTCTGATACTATAAGATACCTTTAATTTATGGTAAATGGTCATCTTAAATGCAGGCCTATCACATAAATTAAAGGATTGATTGATGATTTTAACTACTGAAATTTAAAAGACAAAGAGATGGCTAAACTTAGAAAAAAGATGGTGGTTCAGTCCAAATTGGAACACTGTTCAGTCATTGGGTCATATCTGGAGTTGTAGATCTTGGATTTAGGTTTGCTCTATATAGATGGAAAGCTAAGACATTGGCTAAAACTTTCATGGGAGCCCAAGATTTAAAAAGGTCATTTTCAAGTCCAAATTGTAGCAACAATAGAGAAGTCAAAATCTGTCCTGCAACTCAGACATTGTTCAGTGTTCAGCCCATATCTCGAGTTATAGAAGTCCAAATAACCTCAATTTTTTTTTTTTGGAAATATGAGACAATTTCCTAGAACTTTCATGCGTTAAGTCTATTCAAATTCTAATGTTATTAATGACATTTTGTTCAAACAAGAAAATAAGGATTGTCACCAAATCAAGATGTGGCCACCCACTCAACAATCAGTCATTAAATCAATAATTCCAAATTTTGGCCTATAAAAGGAGGCATTTTGCCATGCATTTAGGCATCTTGGTTGTTTAGATCAAGATGATGCTCTTTATTTTTTTTTATATATTTTTGTAATGTTTAAGTTTTATTTCATATTATATTTTTCTTAATCTCTTGTTTATGCTTATCATTTCTTTTACTATACTTATGCTCATATGTTGTTTATTTATGTTTCTCTTCTTCATTATATTTAGTTAAGTTTATTATGTCAAGGTGAAAAGGTTTCACTAGTGGTGTTAGAATATGTATAATATAAATTGAACATGGACTTCAATGTTTATATCCAAAAAAATTTGTTATTCACATGTTTTATCTTTTTATCTTGTTAATTTTTAATACCTTGCTTGTTAAATGGTTAATCTAGATTTGTGTTGTATGACACTTGGTATAACAAATGTTTGACACTTTTATAGCCAACCGTATGGTATAACCTACACATATGTTATAAAAGAAACTTGATTTGTTGTTAACATAAGTTAACATCATGAATTCCTGATAATATTTAAAAGTGTGGTGTTACTAAAATAAGATAATTAATATGATCATATTAAAAATTACAATGAACTATTAAGGATAAATCATCCGATTGAAACCTCATTTGTGTACAGTTTTCAGTTGATTAATAAAAAGAGTTTATACTATACTTATTTCTAATACTATTAGTGGATCCTTTAATATTGACAATTGTTTTACCATTGTTTAATCCTTACATCAATATCCAATAAAATTCTCATAAACTCTTTAGTATTATTATTATTATTATTATTATTATTATTATTATTATTATATATTATTTGTAATTTATATAGTTCACCTCCCTATGATTCAACTTTGTTCTTACCGGGTTATTTATTACTTCGACACTCCTGCACTTAGGATAAGACATCAATCTTTTGGTCGTGTCAAGTTTTCGGCGCCGTTGTCGGGAAGGTAAATTTTTGTACAAATTTTGTTTATCTTTCTCCTTTCTTTTTTCTTTTATCTAACTTTTGCTTCTTGTGTTTTGTCTCCTTTTATTTTATTTTTTCTTTTCTTCTTTTTATTCTCCTTCTACACGTGTATGAGAGTTTGGTCACGTATATTAAATGATAGACTTTGCAGGGTATCCTCATCTTCTTAGAAAACATGGCTGAAGAGGATAATCGGTCGCTTTATAATAAGAATAATCGGGTTAGAACACTTACAAACTACATGAATTCAACAAGAGCAATTACGTGATCATGTATATTTTTTCCTCCTAATGCATCTCATTTTAATTTTAAGCCGGATATTATTTAACTTTGACCTTCTTTTCATGGATTAAATCTAGAAAATCCATACTTATATTTGAGAGAATTTGAAGAAGTTTGTAACACTTATAATGACTCAAATTGTAGTATGAACACCATCAAATTAAAGCTTTTTCCTTTTTATTTAAAAGATAAGGCTAAAACATGGTTACAAAATTTGAGATCAGGATCCATTTGTGCTTGGGATGAAATGCAACAACAATTTTTAAAGAAGTTTTTTTCTATTTCATAGAACAAACTCTTTCAAAAGACAAATCACTACTTTCACTAAAAAACTAGGATAAACATTTTACCAATGTTGGGATAGGCATCGAGACTTGTTTAATACTTGCCCTCATCATGGTTTTCAAACATGGAGATTGGTTTCATATTTTTATAAAGGATTAACACCTAAAGATAAGAAAATGGTGGAATTAATGTGCAATGCAACTTTTGAAGATAAAGACCCTCATGAAGCAATGAAGTACCTAGACTTGCTAGCTGAAAATGCTTAAAATTGGGACACTACAAGCACTTATGAGGCATCGGGTAAAACACAACCTCATACATCTAGTGGAGGTATGTACAACCTTAGGGCTAGATCACCTATTGACAAATTTTTTAATCAAAGATGTTTATTATATGCTTTTTTGACCATTCTCTTATGTGCTAATAAATGGTCTAGTGCATGGAGTCATAACTCATCCAAATCCTTTAACTTTACTAACATGGTTGATTGACAATATGAATATCCACATTATATTGTACAACCATTTCGAATGATATTATTTTGAATTACATGGATAACATGACATCATTGTTATATGTATCATGTCAAGATTTATAATTCTTTAAATAATAGTGAGGTTTCTAAAGAAATCTTCTATAAAGTCATAAATGTCTATAATAATTTAAATAATGCATCATGTCAAGATTTATGATTTTTTCTTCCTAATTTTTAAAAAAGTTGACATGGTTTTGTTACTTAATTCTTCATACACATTGACTTGGGCATAATATGGATTACAATAAACTATCTTCCCATACTCTTGTGTAAATTACTTCACATTTCCCCTATAATTAATAATGAAAAAAATATTAGGATTATTGGTGACAAGAATCCAGAGGTTGTGCCGAGGATTGTAGAGAAACGTAATGCTAATCAAGGACCACCCTAAACTTCACGCTCACTGGAGCTTAACGACAAACAAGTCGTTTTCGCTCAGTGATAGTGGGGAATCTGTGGCAACTTCCGCCGCCGCCACCATTCCACGAACAATCCACAGCGTACGCCATCTCAGTTTGAATGGAATAATGCTGTCGTTATGATTTTTTTTTTTTTCCATTCAAAAGGTTTATTCGTTTATCCTAAAGGGTTTATACGTAATTAACCCCAATTTCAAAGCTATTGACTAGGTGGTATGCCACTGGCCACCTTGTTCATTCGTTTATCCTCACGCCAAATTTGAATGCTTCTTGATTAGGTCCACTTGCAATTTTATTAACATGTTAAAAATAAATTTTAAAAACTAAAAATAATATTATTTTAATAAATTATCAATTAAAAAAAATATTCTGAAAGTTAACGCATATATACTATCAATTGTATAGTCTGAGCTCCAAGACAGTAATGCTTACCAGCAGCGTACGCTATTGTTTGTCAATAATTCAAGTCTACTGTCCCCGTCATCTTTGAGTGATTCTTAGTCAAGATTCCTTGAGTAAATACCCCAAAAAGTAAACACCCTTAATTTTTTTTTTTTTTTTACTCCTTTATGAACGTGGTTATACTTATATTTTTAAAAATATTTATTTTTTTTTATTAAAAATTACTATTTTTATATATTTTAAATCGGTTTGATGTATTAATTTTAAAAATAATTTTTTTAAAAAAAAAAAACATTATTTTAATCCATTTCAGCACAAAATATTTTAAAAAAACAACAACAATTATACTCCGAAACATCATTTTTTTTATATTATATGTTAACCGTTCTTTCTTATTGGATTGATGAACGATTAGGGCAGTACTTATCATTAATAAGTTTTTTATTGCCTTAAAATTATTTCTTAATTTTATTTTTTCTTTGTTTAAACGCGAAAGGAGTCCTTTTATTACGTTATCAAAGTAACTTATTTCAAGAAAACCTAAATAATGTGATGAATTTAATGTAGAAACATTGACCAACTAGACATGAAACACAGTGTGTTTTGGGTTTTTTAATTCTTATAAATTTTATTACTCTATGATTGAATTTTTAAATAAAAAAACACTTTTATCCTTCCATGTTGTATTAACTAGGAATTAACCCTTATAATTTTTTTTTCTATAAATTTATTATAGTATTTGGATCCTCTTAGATATATTTTTGAAAAGCCTTATTTATCAAGAATAAGAACAATATGATA
The DNA here is from genome assembly GCF_005239225.2 of Populus alba. Lineage (NCBI taxonomy): Eukaryota > Viridiplantae > Streptophyta > Magnoliopsida > Malpighiales > Salicaceae > Populus > Populus alba. The sequence goes on from NC_133288.1 coordinate 12,691,390, forward strand.
GATGTTGTTGGCTGAGTATGACGTAGTGGACATGATAAGAAAAGTCGTAAAGAAAGTGTTATCGTTGATCATTTGGAAGACAATGCAATTAAAGATTATAAGCCTTTAAATTTTAATTTCCTAGATGAAGATGTGCTGGTAGTAGAAAAAAAGAAGAATCAGACTAGTGAACAATGTATTTTGACGGAGTAGTAAATGTATATGACAATTAGGAGCAGTGAAAGTTTGTCCTAATATAAAGCAATAACAAAGGTTGGGGTATTTCTAAATTTCTCCAGAAAGAGATTGCATAGAATATGTTAGAAAATGCCATAAACATCAAGTGTACAAAGATAAGATAAATATGATTTTAGCTCCTCTATTTAATTTGACATCTCCATGGTCATTTACAATATGGAGAATCATTGTAATTGGGCCTATCATTCCAAAAGCAAGCAACCAACATCGATTTATCCTAGTGACCATTAATTACTTCACAAAATAGGTGAAAGCTAGTTCATATGCTCATGTAACCCAAAAGGTAGTTAAGAGATTCATTGAACGAGATTTAATCTGTCAATATGGAGCACCTAAAAAGATAGTGATTGATAATGCTTAGAACATCAATGAAAGAATGATAGTAGAGCTTGCGCAAAATGGAAAATCAAGCACTAAAATTCATCTCCATTCAGGCTAAAGACGAATGGTGTTGTAGAAGCTACCAATAAGAATATCAAAATGATTATGTTGAAGATGGTAGTCACGTATAAGGACTGGCATGAAATGCTTCCTTTTGCTCTACATGCATATTGTACTGTAATAAAGATGTCTATAGGAGTTATTCCTTAGTTTACGAGATGGAAGCAGTAATTCCACTAGAAGTAGAAATCTCTAAGGGTATTTGATGAAATCAAAACTTGCAAAAGCTTATAGGGTCAATATAAGAAATAAGCAGTTAAATTTGATCAATAAAAAAAGGTTAGCTACAATTTGTCATCACCAATTATACCAACAAAGAATGACTAAAGCATATGACAAGAAAGTCAGACCTAGGGTATTTTAGGAAGGAGATCTACTGCTGAGAAAGATATTACCTCGACCCGATGAATATCAGAATATGTGGGCACCCAACTACGAGGCCCATATATAGTGAAGAAAACATTATTTAGGAAAGCTCCATTATCGACAAAAATGGATGGAGACAACTTGCCTAGGCCTATGAACTCTAACTATATAAAGAAATAATATTCATAGTGTACTCTTATTTAAATCAATAAAATTTGATTACTCATTCTCGTTATATCCTATGTATTTTACAAAATGATATCAAAACGCTCAATAAAAAAGTCTTTTTCAAAAAATATTTATTTCTTAAACAAAGGTTTTCAAGATTCAACTTTGGTTAACAATTTTAAGAAAAATCATTGATCTGATAAGAGAACAATTCACCTAGCAACTCCTTAAGAGATGGCTAAATAGCCAGAAACTCAAATGGATGATCAAGCCATCAAAGTTTGTTGTCCAAAAGCTACATGAAACAAAGACGATGAAGTTTGCATAAGTCATCAACTCGCAAAATTGTTTTATAGCAATCGCTACGGTAATGAGGTCAAAATTTATTAGTGCTAACCAATCTTGCTTGAAATAAGGAAAGACTATTTTTGATATCCCCTAGAGATGAATATGTTCCTTGCAATAAAAATTTAAGCTAAAATGGTTTTTTTTCCTTTGTAAAATAACTATGGTTAGGATCACACCTCACACTAAAAGCAAGTATTAGAAGATGAGAATGAATGTGTTTAAGAATGTCCACTAACAATGAGAAAGTGGTCACAAAACCCAAAAATGATAGAAATACTTGTGAACAGAATCTATGAAATCTTGATTGGGGCTGCAAAATAGAAAAGCCCAATAAGCCTAAAAAAAACTTTGCTAAATGACAAATCTTAAAAAGAAACACAAGTATCTAAAAGACAAGCAAAAGCTTCTCCTGTAGCTTTGATGAATAAAGAAAAGGAAAATCATTGAGGAACTTGCAAATGGAAATAAAAAAAATGCCATTAATATCTTGATATGAGAAGATAAAGAGATTTTAGGTAATAAAAGTTGGTTAGGTGTTCAAACAAAGGTTTACCGTGAAGAGAAAAAAACCTAGAAAGATCCCTTATCTCACTTTTAAAAACAAAGATCTTTGATAGCATCGCATATGCTGGAAGAATAGCAAAAGAGGATGAAAGGGCATAAAGAAGTGAAAGTGATCTTAAACCTATAAAAATTGTCAAACATTATTTGAGCCTATGAATTCCTTTCTTTGGTAGCCATGAAACTCAAGCTTTATTACGTTCCTTGAAAAGTTCATTCTAATCAAGTGAGCAAGAAAAATGAGTAAATAGTGCTCTCAAAATATAAGGAATCATTCGTGAGAGTCATGGTGAAGTGAATAACTATTCTTTTTGTTCACGTTGAGAAAATCCAAGCACAAGACTTCAAAGTTCAAACAAGTATTTGAACTTTTTTTAACCCAATGCAAAATGGGCCATCTCCTAAACCAATCACCATGATGAAATATCTTTTTCTAAAGACTAATACAGATCATGAGAGTTACATGAACATTGTTATTTGACATGACATTGAAAAATTTCAAGTTTTTTAAAAGACAGTAAATCTTGTGAAATCTTTGTTAGGAAAAACACCTTAAAATAAAAACCAAAACATATGGCACAAGTATTTGAAAAAATCACACAAAAAACAACGATATCATATGACAAAGAGTTTTAATTCATTCCTAATTAGGAAAAATGTGATAGCATTTAACACGACCTAAATACTCACAAAATGAGAAGGCCACAAAGACAACTCGACACTCAAGATTTGAAAGTAACATACATAAACGTGCTCAAGTAAACTGGGAGGGTGAGCTAGCAAGAGAGACCACTTTAGAAATTACAACCCTTAGTAATAAAAATAGAGATTGCAAAGAAAATGGGCTATATTTTGAAAGACATACATTGCATATAGTTTAACCTCAACTTTGAAATAATGTTGGTGCATGATTCACCAATCATAAGGAATGGTGGTGAAATTTGTATTGGTGAACGGAAGCCAAGAATGACAATGACATCCCATCCATAAGATATATATAACCAAGGCCATAAGATAAGGCACTCATTTTAAGAGTTTACCCTTAGAGGGTATTTTGTTTTAGAAAAGTTTTGGAAAGATCCAGTGTAGATCTTAGTATTTGGGATATGTAAAAGGTGGGACATCCATGAAAATATGTCAATTTTTTAATTTTAAAATAGGTAGATCGCCCATAAAAATAAACTAATTTAATAGAAACATGGAGGCTTGTTGAAATTCTTTTTGAAATTTGAAAAGGAGGAGATCACCCGTGACAATAGGTTATTTTTTGAATTTCAAAATGAGTAGGTCTCTCATGAAAATAGATAAATTTCAGAGAAGCATAGAAGCTTGCTGAAATTCTTTTTGGAATTTGAAAAATTATAAATCACCCGTGAAAAATAGGCTATTTTTTTTAATTTAAAAAATGGACAGGTCCCTCGTGAAAATAGACAAATTTCAGAAAAATATAGAGGCTTGCTAAAATTCTTTTTGGAATTTGAAAAAAGATAGGTCACCCGTGAAAATAGGCTATTTTTTTAATTTTAAAATGAATAGGTCACCCGTGAAAATAGACAAATTTTTAAATTCTATAGGGATAGGTCACCTGTGATAATGGGATAATTTTCTTTAAAAAAAAAAATAAATTTTTTGGAATTCCAAGATGGGTGGATCACCCAGTAAGTTCAACAATTATATATATATATATATATATATATATATAAGCTCATTATGCAAAATTATGACGAGATTTTGCTTTGTAAACATTGTAAAGAGAGAGCATTTGTTGTTATCCACTTTTAACCCCACAAGAAATCAAAAAAAGAAACAATAAAAAAAGAAAATATAAAATACAAGAAGATATACATGAAGAAATCTTAGAAGATTGTCCAAGTTGGTGGTGATTGACCATAATAACAAATAGAAAAGTTGGAAGACCAAAATATAAGATTGACAAAATTGGCAAAGAAATACAAATTTAGATAGTGAAGGACTCAATAAGAATTTTAAAAGTTTTAATTAATCTCAATGAGAATTTAGATAGAAAAGGCTTAATTAATCTAACATAGAAGGTCTAATAAGTTTTAAAAAGAAAAGATAGTGAAAAGGAAAGAAAGAAAAAGAAAAAGAAAGAAAAAAAAAACAACAGTCCGTAACCAGCAAGTATTTAATTAATAAAATCCGAGTTTTAAAATATATTCCATAATATATTTATATTCTTTAAATTTAAAATATAAATGAAAAAAAAGATATTTACAAAAGTACTAAACTGTATATAGATTTTAAAAGTAAGAATTAAATATATAAATTCTAAGAATATGAAAATTATTTATTTATTTTTTAAAAATCACATGGATTGAGTAATTAACTATTCTCAAATAGTTAAGTGATAAGTCTGTATGTTGTAGATCTTTTTTAAGAGCATGTTTGGAAATGTCGTTGCGATTTTTTTTAAAGTGTTTTTATTTAGAAATTTATTAAAATAATATATATATATATATATTTAAAAAATTATTATTAATATCAGCGTATCAAGATGATTTAAAAAAACCAAAAAATATTAATTTGAAGTAAAGAAAAAAATAAAAATCTTTAAATTTTAATTTTTTTTAAAAAAATTAAAACATAAAAATAAACACGCAAAAATAAAAAGTTCTTAATTTGAGGATTGAATCCACACAAATTTCGCATAAAGGAATATTTTTGAATGCTCTCAAAGTCGTATGTAAGTAGATGACTTGCCTGTACTGCAATGTATCGAAGCGCTATTCAGGTTGCTGCTAAAGCTTATATGCAGGTACCAGGTTAGTTTCCGACATTGTATGTTTTTTTTTTTTTTTTTTTGGTTAATGATACATTTTCATATTCACTTTTATACAATTTTTTTTAATTAATTCCATGTGTCAATCATCCATGCATGTAATCAATAAAAACAGGCAAATGAAATATTTTCCCATGTATTCTTAACTTTTTTTTATGGAATTTCTACTTGTAAAAAGTATATTGTGGATTCTATTTAACAAACATATAGTTACAAATGTTAAAAATATTATAATTAAAATTGATGTAAAAAAATAAAATTGAAAAGATATAATATAACAATATTTAACGACGAGTTGCATTATTAAAAAATACTCAAACAATCAATTTTTTCTTAATATTTTGAAGTGAGTTTCTCCTTTTTAAAAAAATTAAGGATAGAAAATAAATATCTTTTTGAATCAAAATAAAAATTATAAAGAAAGTGGGACTAGATTTTTTTTTTCCCTCAGTTATTTTTTTATATTATAGTCTTTCATTTTTTAATTTGGTATTATTTTTTATAATTTTAAATCTAAATCTATTGACGAAGGATAAAAAATAAAAAACAAATCGGTTGCCAATTTAGACAGACGCCTCCTCCGGTAGTCAGCCAGTATTATTCCTTTTCAATTATTTAGCAGGCAGGAACATGTCTATTTTATTTTTATTGTGAGAGATCACCTCAAAGCGTACGCTTATTAACGTTTCAGCATCATTCAACATCTGAATCCGTCTTGGTCTTTAATTCTGATTGGTCAAGACCGCCAAGTGAAAGAAAACGCTTGAATCATAGAGCTCGTTGAAACACATGCGAAGGGAAAATGTTAATTATTGGAAAGGGCAACAACTTGTCATACTGCGTGGCTAAAGTCACGGGAGCTTAAATAACTCTGTGTATATATATTCAAGTTGAATATACTGTCTTTTTTCAACTTGAATATAAATGTTAACTTGGACATGTGTACATATAGTCAACTTGTACACATGTCCCAGTTATTGGGTTTCAAATGTAAGAGACATTTGATAACCGGATAACTTGGACAAGTGTACAAGTTGAATATAAATTTAAATGAAAAAAAATTATTCTAATTAGAATTATGTAATAATTTTTTTAAGAATAAAATATTTTGAGGATATGTTAGTGGAGTTTCTATGAAATCTATGAATACTGATAAGAGTTATATTATTTTAATAAATGTCTAGGAAGCAAACAATGCAAAATTTGTTACTTGGATTAACAATTTTGTTAAGTATTTTATAGATACATGGTTGGCCAAGTATGAGATAGCAAAGGATATTTGAAATCATCTGTAAATGTTATTCACATATTCAAATTTCACAAAGCAGTATCAATTAGGAAAATAATATACGAGTTCTTCATCGAAACAATATGAGTATTAGAAGTTTTATTATGCTATGATATATTTTTGGAATCAATTTGCTCTTACAAAATTGATAGAATTAAAGACATGTAGTGCTTATATTGCTCGTAAAAAGCAATAATGATTGGTACAGTTTTTTAACAGCATTTAACAGTGATTTTAAAGTATTTAGAGGCTTGATATTATATCACTCTCCACTTTTTTTTTGTTGACTCAATTATCAGTGAGTTATTGATTGAAGAAATACATCTTTAGAATAACAACAAACAATATATTGTTTGTCAATTTTCAACCGAAGTAGAATATCATGTTACGACATCTGCTACAAAAGAGATTGTTTGATTAGATTGGTTACTTGCAAATATGAGAGTTTCTCTTTCTCATCTCATTTTTATGTATTGTGATACTCAGAGTTCTATTAAAATTACTCATAACTTGATTTTTCATGAAAAAACTAAGCACATTAAGATTGATTGTCATCTTAATCGTCATGAACAAACTAAGCACAAACTCTCAATGCTTATATATTTGTTGTATCGTAAGTTTGAGGGGGGATGTTAAGAAATATAAGGTTGTTTTGTTTTATTGTTTATTAAGAGTATAATAGTCTTTTCATTTTCTTTTCAGTTTGCTTTGTTTAGCCAGTATATTGTTTTTTTATATTTAGGTTAAACTGATCCCTTTTGATTATTTGATTGTAGTGTGTTTGTGTGTGAGAGCGATTACCATGTAAAAACATGAATAACTTACAATAAGATAAAATAAGAAGTAACCAAAATATTAAGATTAAGAAAGGAAAAGAATAACATCAAAGAACTAGTAGCCATTATCTGCGGAGAGATTTATTTGTCCAATTTCGAATTTCTTAAACGCTACATACACACACAATCTGGTTGAACATTGCTGAAAACTAAATTATTCCTAATTAATAGCCAAATACTTCATGCTATGTCAAAAGAGAAGATGCCAAGCTCGTTTCTGAAATCTGCCATGGACCAGCGTAGGCCATTGGATTATCGAAAGGTTCAAGGATTGTGGTATGCACCAGTAGACCCCCACCGCGATAAGAATTTTGCCCAAAGCAGCCATTTACTTGAGCAATGGAATAAAAGATGATCAGTTGCCAACACTGTACACTTCTCTCTCTTATTGTCACGGAGAAAATCTTATGCTATAATCTTTTGTCAAATCCTTTTAACTTTAATAAATTGAATTTTATTTTCGATTACACTGAACTTAAATAGAAATTTGCATAGAAATGGAGGATTGAACTTTCCTTCCCCATCTCATAATTATGAACTGGAAATCAGGATATACCTGTCAATTGAAATGATCCATGTAGAACAATTAAAGTAGAGTATTACATTAACTTCCTTAAAACAATCTTTATTTAACAAAGAGTACAGAAAACTGGAAAAATGCTTTCACTTCTTTCGGTAGCTCAAGAAATAATATTGTCAAGGTCTGATCTAGCCTTCAATACAACCTCCAATGGATGGACTCTGGACATGAGTGTTGCCACCTTCTCGTCCATGTTAATTTCCTTACCATCAACCGTATCCCATTCAAAGCACTGAATCAACGAGCCCAGAGTCAAGGTCATTAATCTGTGAGCGAGGCCCTCGCCGGGACAAGATCTCCTTCCCAATCCAAATGGCATCACCTTGTATGATTCGGCTTTTCCATTCAGAAACCTTTCAGGCTTGAAATTTAAAGGGTCATCCCACACCTTAGGGTCTCTCTGAATCGACCATGCATTTGCAAACACCATTGTACCAGGAGGCACATCGTATCCTCCGATGGTACAATAATCGGATGCCACATGTGGTACTAGCATAGCTGCCACTGGATACAATCTTAAGTTCTCAGAAATGATACCTTGAAGGTAGTGTAGTTTTGATATGTCTTCTTCTTCAATCAAATGGTCTTGTCCAAGTTGAGTGTCTAATTCTTCTTTGGCCTTCTTTAGTACATGTCGATTATTGAGCAGATTGCAAATTGCCCATTCCAAAGATGCAGCTGAAGTCCTAGTTCCTGCAACTGCCATTATCTGCAATAAATAGTTCAAAGCTGATCATTCATTACAGTTTTTAAAATGACTTGGATGGAAATTTTATAATCTTGTTGAGCGAATTGAATTGCAAATGCGAATGCGAATTGAATTGAAACTAACCAGAATTAGGCCTTTGATTATTGAATCAGTATAGTATTGGGGTTGTGTTTCCTGCAAAGCCAGCAAATGGTTCACCATGGTGTTCCGGTCCCTGTCAGCACGATGCTCTTCAATCAGTCTTTGCAAGAACAAATCCATGTTCTTACTCAGTGTTTTCATTCTCTTAACAAATCCATTATAATCAACATTGCTCAAAATGGGAAACAAGTCTCCAAGATGTGCCTCCTTAGCAAACTCAGCATACTGATTCATCATATCTCTAAACAGCAACGCGTCCTCAAGTTCACTCACATCTTCACCATAGTACCGCTTTCCGGCGAGCATTGTCATCACTATGTTAAACGTCAGGTCCAAAATCATGGACCTTAACTCTACCTTCCCGGAATTTTCTCCAGATACACGAGAAACCCTCTTCATTAAATTCTTGACTTCATTTTTACGAAGTTCTTGAAACCCATTGAGACGTTTCGGTGAGAAGATCTCATTATTGCCTATGCGGCGAAGGTTGCGCCAATGATCGCCGTAGTTGGCTGCACCCATGGTAGTGAAGTTGTAATTCAAGTACTTTCCATGGCAGAAAGGAGGACGATTGGCCAAAATCACATCATTCTTGGTGAAGCATTCTTCAACAGCTTCGGGTGAATTTACAATGACCACGAAGCGGGAACCGAATCGAAGCGACATGATCGGGCCATATTTTTGGGAGAGGTTGTGGATGGTTCTGTAGATAGGTTGTTTCATGAGATGGAGATGGCCTATAATTGGAAGAGCGAACGGGCTAGGGGGAAGATTCTTGTATTGTTGCTTTTTTGTTTTCAACAAGAAATTCAGAGCAAGAATAACAAAGGAAATTGTAAGAACTAAGAACATTATGCTCTCTTCCATTTCCTTTGGCTGTCGGATTCAGTTTAATGTGTTCCAACCTTTTACAGACACGAATATATGTAGAATGATTACATTATATATCTTTTGTGGTGACAATCCTGTCCCTATCGCCCTGGTCAATGATCTCCGCTCTATTACGTAAGCTAAGAAATTTACCAGCGGTCTACCAGAATCACAAGCCAAACTTGACTGCAAAATCTAGACTCTGTCAATTTGTCTTAATTTGATGGGGTCAATAACCCTGGTTTATCTTACTTTAAATTAATCAGAGAATTGTTTTTCTTATCGGAGACATATTCCAACATCGAGTGCCAATATCATTTGCTTTTTCAAAGACAGCATGGAACAAAAAGCTGTCCAAAAAATGCCTATTTTATGTTAAAGCACAATTGATTTTAAATGTTTTAGTCTAAAAATCACTTTGCTTGATTTGTTTAAATGTTTACACTGAGATTTACAATTTTCTTAATAAAAAATTCTTTTTTCTTTAATTAATTGCTCAACAACAAATTATTAGGCATTGTTTTATTTTTGTGGTGTATAGTAAACACGAACGTATTCTAAGTTATAAAAAAATAATCCCAGCACAATGCAACAAACATCAAACAAGCCTAAATGGAATTTGTGTGTGTATATATGCAAGTGTGTATCATTGTTTATTGATTTATTGCATTTTTTTTTTCCTTTTTTTTGGATTTGTTTTTCAAATATTATTTATATATTCAAAGGTGTGTGTATTCGAGTATATTGTTATAGAGTATTATTATATTTTTGTCCTTAAAGACAAGCAAATTATCAATAGAGAATGAAATGATGAAGAAGAAAAGGGTGACAAATATAATGGAGGATAAAATAAATAAGAAAAAAATAATATCATATCTTATTCCATAGTTTTATCCATATTTATGTAGTATTTTGCCCATGTTTTATATATAAAATGTCTTGATATTGTTTATTTTATGTTTTGCAAGTACTTTTGAATGTAAGATTTGAAAAGGAGTAATGTGGAAATAAAATTCAAACCATGTTCCAACCCATGTTGAATATTGATAGATTTTCTCTTTGATCAATATTTTATACAAAACTTGAGAGCTGTAGAGATCAAAATCAAGTGATTAAAATAGTATTAGAAAGCTAACATCCATATATTTTTATACATATATGGCAAGGAAAAAAAAAAAGAGCATGAAAATCACAACTTTTAAAGACAAGTATCTGCTAGTTCTGACATTCAGTTATTTTGACTTGAATATCTTGAGTTAGAGAAGTTAATTCGGTACAAACTTAATTTTTTTGGATTTCTAATTAAAAGACCTATCAACATATCAAATGTTAGCAGAAAAGGAGCTCATATATACGATATATGATTTTTGTAAGACAACTTATAAATTCTATCAATATACAAATTTTGTGAAGAAACAAGTGTAACTTACTTCTCAAACATCCAAACCGACATGAAAAATAAAACAAGGTGTAAGATGTAAGGACTTTGCCATCATCACTCAAGTACAAAACTAATTTAATGAAAATTATTCAAACACAAAAATATCTTTTGAAGTGGTGGGCAAGAAAAGGCTTTAATAATAGCTGAAAGTGGTGAAATAATGTTGAAATCTTAGCAGCAAGCTCAAGTTATGTCACATTGTTTGACTAAACCATAAGGAATGGGGGAGAGTGGCCTGGTTTGCAAGAAGAACAAACTCTTTTTCTTTCCAATGGTAGTGGAGGTGTCTGTCATATCCCTCTAGGGAGAGAGACTTGGCCATTTAAAGGTCAGCCTTTTTTTGCCCTTGATGTTATTGTTTTTGGAGAGCGTGCCTTGCAATGCATCATTGAGCTTATTGGAGGGAAGAGAAAGAGGGTGACTATATCCATAGGCTGTATCACCTTATCTTTTTCTTATTTATAAAGATGTTGCTTAGCTCCCTTTAATGAGAAAGAATAGTGGTCGAGAAGTTTTAACTGGCATGTTATCTTTTCTACTAACAATTTTGTTTTTCATCTTCTTCTTTTTTTTTCTTTTTCCTCTTAGATTTTGTGTTTCCATGAGTTGCTATGTAGCTAGGAATGTTATGATGAAGCTTTTGGTGGTTGAAATTGTGTAGGTGGCCATAATTCAACGAGGGAGGTAATGAGGTGGCTAGGTTTCTTGGTTTTTTTTAGGGTTTTATATGGGAGAGATAAAGAATATGTTTAGCAGTGTGGTAGTGGTTGCTTTTCAAATAACTTTTGGTGCTGAAATGCATGCTAATGATTTTTTTTTATTTTTTAAAAATTATTTTTGACATCAGCACATCAAAACGATTCAAAAATATACAAACCATATTAAATTCTAACAAAAAAATAAAATTTGAATTTTTTTGAAAATGCGATTTCAACCGCGTTCCCAAACGATTTCGAAGTATGATGGCTAGGTTTACTATCTCTCAAAACTTTCTGCCTAATGGGTGGCCTCATAGGGGTTTTTTAAGAGTTTCATTTAAGAGAATAAGATGGAGTTTAGAGTTTGTTTTCATCAAATGTTGCCTCCCTTGTATAAAATAATCATGTATGATTGTTTAATAATTTTTCCTATTATCTAATGTATGTTTTGAAGTTGTATTATTGAGAATATATGAGATCTAAATACTGAAAGATGAACGGACTATGCAATGTTGAAAACATTTTTTAGTATAGAAATTAAAATGAATAGCCTATGTAGATATAGAAGCCTTGAAAGACAGACAATTATCGATAACCTTGTTGAAATTTCGGTAAAATTTCATTAATATAAATTATATTTTAAAAAATTTTAATTTTTTTGTTTTTATTTAAAATAATTTTTTTATATTTTTAAATGGTTTTAATGTGTTAATTTTAAAAATAATTTTAATTTTTTTTATTTTAATTTATTTTTAAATAAAAATTACCTTAAACCGTTTGGACTGTTACAAATGTAAACAGGTCACTCCAACCACTCATGCTCTCCCTTGCTAAAGCTATATGCTCTATTACCTCCCATCCCTCTTCCTATTTCATCTCTTCATCCTCTATGTTAAAATATTAGTACCATCCTATCTTGCCGCCGTCCTACATACCCACGACTTCTTGTTGTAATTAATATTTAGACGATGTTTGAGGTTGTTATAAAGTTATTTTTAAAATATTTATTAAAATAATAATTTTAAAAAAATCATGGATACCTGTTCCAACGACAACAGCTGACAAGCACCCTTCTGGTTAGTTCCGCTGCAGGTTGAGACCTCGATGTCTACGATTGAAGGAGAATTGCAGGCAAGGAGGATTATGAAATAAATATAGAATTCATCATAATAATTCATAGAAATTCATACGAACAAGAGAAGAGATTAATGCACAGTTTTTTTTTTTTTTTTTTTTTTGTATTTGAGTGTATTTTAAAAATATATTTGGTTTGATAAAATATTAAATTAATTATTTAAGTGTTTTGATATTGATTTTGATGCAGTCATATGAAAAATTAAAAAATACAAAATTTAAAAGTATTTTAAAACTAAAAATATTTTTTTTACCATACTAATTATCGTATGAAGGTGGAGTGTGAAATACTAAATTTCTTTATCTTAAAAAAAAAACACTCTATATAAAATAAAATGTGTATTATCTTATTATTATTTTTTAAAAAGGATAAGTCTTCTACTTAAGATTTATTAAAAAAATGGAATGTAAAAATTACAAATACCATCCGAGTTAAACTTTCATGAGTAAATTGTTAGTTTTAGAAACTATTAATTATATGACCCCCGCGATGTCACGGGTCAATTGTTTTTTACATAAAAAAAATATCAAAAATAACTAAGATTTAAAAGCGTTAGGTCTTTCTGCAAAGTTATACTCAAGAATCTTAGGTTTGGCTGCAACGCTTGACCTAAAGAGTAATATTTATAATATTAATAATAACATTAAACTTGCATGACCTAAGTTTAAAGTGGTTTGGCTGCAATTCCAGACAACAATGGTCTTGGATGTAAGTTTGGTTATAAGATCGTGTCATAGAAATGTAATAATTAAATAGATTAATTAAAAGAAAAAAAAAACCAACAGACAGAAAAAAAACTAATGAAGAAAATAAAAATAAAAATTCTGAATTTAATTAGGCTAACCCTTCAAGGCAGTTTAACTCGTCAAACCTTGGATTCATGTCGTGAAAGTTTGATAACTAAATAGAAAAAAAAAATTGACGGGTTACCTATAATTAATTGGGCAAACCCATCAAACCAGGTTAACCCGTCAAACCCGGAATTCGTGTCATGAAAGTTTGATAACTAAATAGAAAAACATTAAACATTAACAAACTAAATTAAATGAAAAAAACCAAGACAAACAAAAGGCTGATTCAACCTTTTCACTGTCGATTGCACTGTGAATTCATATCAAAGACATAAAAACAAAAAAAAAGCAAAAAAAAAAAAATCTTTAATTAGCCAAACCTAAGATAACTAAATAGAAAAAAGACATCAACCAATAACTAAATATAAAAAAATTCATATTAATGAAACTAAATTAAATAAAAAAATATTAATTCAAAAAAAAAATAACTGAAAAAAAACTTATAAGAAAAAAAACTAATGAAGAAAAAGAAAAAAAAATCTAAATTAACTTGGTTAACCCGTCAAACCTAAGATCCGTGTCATGAAAGTTTGATAACTAAATAGAAAAACATTTAATATCAAAAAAAATAAAAATAAAAATTAATTAAAAAAAAAGGCATCAGCCTTTTCACCGTGGACTGCACTGTATAGTCCATAATGAAAGGCACAAAAAAAAAAAAACTAAAGGCATTAGCCTTTTTACTGAAAACTGCATACAAATATTAAAAGATGAAATCGAAAGAAAAAAACTAATGAGAAAAAAAAATCCGAATCAACTAGGTTAACTCGCCAAATCAGGTTAACCCGTCAAAACCTAGGATTCGTGTCATGAAAGTGTGATAACTAAATAGAAAAAAAAATTAATATTAATGAACAAAATTTAAAGAAAAAGATTAATTAAAAAGGAAGAAGGAAAGGAAAAAAAAAACTATAGGAAGAAAAAAACTAATGAAGAAAAAGAAAAAAAAATCAGAATCAACTGGGTTAAACCATCAAACCTGGATCCATGTCATGAAAGCCAGATAATTAAAACAGAAAAAATTTAATATTAAGAAACTATAAACAAAAAAAAAATTAAAGCATAAGCTTTTTCACTGTGAACTGCACTGTGCAGTTCACAGTAAAAGGCTTAAAAAGAAAAAGGAAAAGAAAAAAAAATAAAGGCATACGCCACGAGTTAATTTTTTTTTTCTTGCATAAAAAAATATATAAAAAAAAAAACCTAAGATCTAAGAGTGTTAGGTATTTCTGCAAATATATACTCAAAAGTTTTGGTCTAATGCAACGCTTAACCCAAGAATAATATTTATAATATTAACAATAATATTAAACTTACATGACTTAAGTTTAAATGAGTCTAAACTGCAACACCGAATCCAAGAGCATTGGATGTGGGTTTGGCTATAAGGTCGTGTCATAAAAGTGTTGATGATTAAATATATTAATTAAAAAGAAAAAAATAAAGAAAAAAAGTCAATAGGAAGAAAAAAATTAATGAAGAAAAGAAAAAAAATATGAATTAACTAAGTTAACTTGTCAAACCTGGGATTTGCTTCATGAAAGTTAATAACTAAATAGATATATAAAAAAAAATGATGGGTTTACCTAGAATTAACTGGTTAACCCGTCAAACCAAGTTAACCTATCAAGGCCGAGATACATGTCATGAAAATTTGATAATTAAATAGAAAGAAATTTAACATTAAAAACTAAACTAAACTAAATGAAAAAAATAATTAAAAGAAAAAATCTGAGTTAACTCTTCAAATCATGTTAACTTACCAAATCCGGGATCCATGTCATGAAAGTTTGATAAATTAAATAAAAAAATAACACTAACAAAACTAAATCAAATAAAAAAAATCATTAAAAAAAAAAAACAGTTGGGCGTTTTATTTACTTTTTTAGTATATGTTATAATATAATATAACATAATATAATAATTATAATAATATAATATATTAATAATGGGAAAGTATTAAAGGCATGAGAAAGCTAAGTGTTCTTTCACGCCTTTTAGAGTATTGTTAATTATTAAGTGCCTAATCAACCAAACATCGACTCTGCCGACGCTCACCGAAAGGCATCCAAGAAGTGCAAAGTGGTTATTTTTTTTTTTTAGATTAATGTGGGGTGTCTGGGCCAGCTTGCGCGCACCTCGACTTAATCCCACGGGGCCCTGAGTTACTGGACCATGTAAGCCTCTAGTGGCCATTATATGAGCAACCTGAGTTCGAACCTGAGACCATAGAGGAGCAAATCTCTTGGTCCCAAACTTTACCACGGGGGGACCACCTTAGATGGGTTGGTAAAGTGGTTATTTCCACCGACATAGTAGTGGGCATCAGCATCTAACCTGGAGGTATCCAAGGAAGGTACCGTTCCTTTTTCTTTTCTTCTTGTTTATTTTTTGTTTATTGTTTTTAATAAATGTAAAACAACTAAAAAACATGAGGTGATTTTAACGGTTCATGCAAAGAGTGCAAAAATATTAATATATTATTTTAATTATTTAGAAACAAATTCATACTATATTTGAGTGGCGTGGCTTGAAGTGAGGTTTGGGCGATACAATCTACAAGTAGAGTGTGAAGTTCTTAATTAACAAATATGTGATGTGGCTGTGTGTTAAGCATAGGTTTGCGGGTTTGACGGGGCAAAATAAACAATAAAGCAACCCATGCGTATGGGCTATTTCTTAATAATTTCATCGGTTTTTTTTTTTTACTATTTTTTTAATTTTATCTTTTAACCTGAGGTTTATTTTTTTTTATCCAAACCGAAGAGAGATCGTGTTAATATTGCTGCGAGCAGTGTAGGAGAAAAGAGCATTCTTGATGTATTTATTAATTTATTTTGATGATACATCCTGTAATCCAGGTAGCTTTAAGACAGAATGTTGTTCAAGTTTGGACGAGCTTTACACATGACCTCCAATGGCTCGCTCTGCTCATGAGGTTGACCATCTTTTCAGTCATGTCGATTCCTTTCCACCAAACTCCCTCCCAGTCGAAGCACTGAATCAGCGAGCCTAAGGTCAGGGCATTATTTTGTGTGCCAAGACCTCCCCAGGACAAGCTCTCCTTCCCAATCCAAATTCTCCCTAATGGCAAGTGCTTATATGCTTCGGATTTCCAATTCTCAAATCTCTCAGGCTTAAACCTTTCTGGGTCCTCCCATATCTGGGATCTCTATGAATGGCCCAGGCAGCTCACAGTAAAATTTGTTCCAGCTGGCACATCATAGCCTCAACCTCCACAATCTGCAGATGACATATGCGGTGCTAAGAGTGGTACAACTGGAATATAGTCGTAAGTTCTCGAGGATGATGCTCTGCAGGTAGTGCAGTTTTGAAAAATCTGATTTCATCTATTAAACGTTCATGGCCAATTTGAGTATCCAATTCTTCTCTGGCTTTCTTTACCACAT
Source organism: Populus alba (assembly GCF_005239225.2). Lineage (NCBI taxonomy): Eukaryota > Viridiplantae > Streptophyta > Magnoliopsida > Malpighiales > Salicaceae > Populus > Populus alba. The sequence continues at coordinate 12,708,270 of NC_133288.1, forward strand.
CTGGATGGTTGAAACAGATTACAGACTCCCCATTCTATAGATGTGACAAGTGTTTTTGTCCAGCAAAGCAACAATTATCTGCAAGAAACAAAAAAAGAAAAAACAAAAAAAAAAACAAAGGGCAGTAGACCATTTAATAACAGCTATGCGCAGTCCTCACAAATAAGCGAAAAAGAGTAAATCATGAAACTAACCAGAAATAAGTCCTTTTAAATTTCTTCTGTATAGTATTCGGTTCAGATTCCTGCAAAGTAAGCAAAATGATTTATCATCTGTGTTTTCCATTCTTGTCTCGTCGAAGTTCATCAATCAGTCCTTGCAAGATCAGATCCATCCTGTTACTGAGCCCCAGTGCACCTCTTGATAAATCCATATAATCAACAGATTGAAAAATGGGGAACACGTCCCCAAGATTTGTCAACTCACTAAGGGCAGCATACCCTTGTAATGTCTCCTTAAACTTGGTTGGCTCCTCAACTAATTTCACATCTTCACCGTAATATCGCTTCCCTGCAATCATTCTCATTACTAATATTAAACGTGAAGTCCATAAACATGGACCTTAGTTCTAACCTTAGCAAAACCATCGCTAGAATCTCGATGGAGTCTGCACACCAATCGCCTGATTTCGTCCTTTCTGATGGCCAAAAATGCGTTGAGGCGAGACGAAGAGAAGAATTTCAATTGCGCAAATGCGGCGAAGGTTGCGCCAGTGATCGCCATAGCTGGCTGAAGCAAGGGTGGTGTTGTTGTAGTGCAAATACTTGCCAGCTAAGAACTGAGGACGATTGGCAAAAACTATGTCATTCTTGGTGAAGCATTTCTTCAACAGCTGACGGTGATGATACAACCACCACAGGTCGAGGGCCCAGTCGAAGAGATATGAATTGGGCCATATTTCTTTGAGAGGTCTCAAGACTTCGATGGATGGGTTGTCTGAGGAGATTGGAGATGACCGATAAATGGAATAGCTGGTAGGGCTTGGAGGGAGATTTCTACGTTTTTTTCTAGTTTGTAGGCAACAACTTAACTGCAAGAAATAGCAAGTAAAAGACACAGAAATGAGTAAATCATGGTTGTCTTCCATTTTGTATGGACTGAGTATAATCAGTTCTTGTCTGATTTCAACACAATCCACATTATATAAAAGAGTGTTTGCACTTCTGCTGCTGTTTAAAAGTCGCTTGTCAGTTGCATTTTTCTTTTTTCTTTTTCTTTTTTTTTTCACAAAAGATGTAAGCAAAAATTAACTTTCTTTCTTTATATTATTTAAAATTATTTTTTGATCATTCTTCTTTGGCACATTGGGGAATTTCTACGAGGAAATTAATGGCTGCATCTAGAAAGGCAGTTTCATTGACTTAGAATTTTAACGTTGAGCTTTTCGATTCCCAGCACCCAGTACTGCGTACTGAACAGCCCTATAATGGACTTTTAAGTTTTCTGGAGGAAATAATTTCTAAAGGAACTTGGAAATGACTGGTGAATTTGGGCGGAAGGGAGGTCTAGAAATGCAGGACGAATTTTTCGGCCGACTTTGACGATGTGTTTCGGTTGATGCGAGACCATCTAGATGATCGAAAATGAAATCGCCAAAATTTACGGCTGCCCAGTGTGCGAAATGTCTTCTGGGTTGCAGTTATACTGTTTAGGCCAGCCAATTACAGGAGGAACACAAGTATATATTAGATTATTTTATTTTATCCCCGTGCTGTGCCGCAATATAAAAAGTAGTTTTTTTCTTTAATAAAATATAAGTTATTCAATTATTGTTATCATGTTTTCTGATAAAATAGGCATAAATTCAAAATAAGATGTTATTTTTTATTTTTAAAAAATATTAGTACGTATGATATATTTAATGAATTTTATTTTTAAAATATTTAGATGATAGCATATTGAATCGATTTATATTAATCTGTCAAATCTATAACTCGGGTCAAAAAATCAATTATTAAAAACAATTCTTAATCAATCTCAATGTTAAAATATAAAATTTTTAAAAATAAATAAAAAAAAACATATAAAACTACTTTTGAGTCAATCTTAATTAACCTATTAAATTCACGGGATCCAGGTCATGAAATTGAGGAAACCCTATAGATAGTAAATAAAAACAATGAAGCCCAATTACTAACCAATTCCAATGTTAAAGAATGAGATAAAAAAATTAATTTAAAAAAGAGGAAACAAAAACCATGTCAACTTGGGTCAACTTATTAAGCTCGAGACCTTATTTATAAGATCGAGACCTGAGTTTATAAGATCGAGATAGATTTTAATACAAATATATTATAAAAAATTCATAAAGTTTCCATTTCACCTTAAATCCAATGTTGAATATTGAAATTGAGGAGAAAAAATAATCCATGAGGTCATGAATAACTTTACAAAAAATAAATTGAAAAAATATATAAATACTTCAATTCTCAAACAATTTAATATTGAAAGGATAAATTGAAAAAAAAAAAACTAAGATTGAGTTATTGAATGGTGAATGGAAATAAAAAAATATTCAATTAAAAAATGACAAAAAAATAAATTGAGGTAACCTAGGTCAACTTGCCAAACTTATAACCCGAGTCATGAGGTCAAGATAACCATATAGAAAACCAATGAAAAAGTTACAAAGCCCAATTAAAAAAACATTCAATTAAAAATGGATCTAAAAACTAAACAGAGTCAACATTGTCAACCTACTAAACCAATTTAATTTTGAATGATGAAATTGAAAAAAAACATCAATTAGAAAAAAATAAAAAAATAATCTGATTCAACCCGGGTTAACCTATTAAAATTATGACCCGCTTAATGAAATTGAGATAATTTATAAAAAAATAAATAAAAAATTATAAAACCTCACTACCAACATATTTAATGTTAAAATCAAGAAAAAAAAACTAAAATTATAAAACCTCACTACCAACATATCTATAGGAACCTATATATAATTTAGTAGAAATAAAAATAAAAAAATTTATAAAGTATAATTTTTAAAATAATTTTATATTAAAAAATAAATAATAATCTCATATTAACAAATAAAATAAAAAGAAATTTGTCGAAGAATAAAATAAAAAATAACAGTGTTTTTTTCTCCTTGTACATGTGCGCGGCCCGCCCCGCGTTCCTGCTTGTTCTTAATAAAAGCAAACGAGACAAACCAACTTGCACTCCAGCCGACGTCTAGCCTTTTATAAAATATTTATTTCATCACGTGGCTTGAAACCATCTAGTACATGAGACCTCTCCTTAATTTAAAATTTCATCCTTGTTCCCTTCGCACTAAAATGGATATTACTTTAGACAAACCCTTTTTTATATTTGGTTATATATTTATCGCACTTTCACTTTACCTAAAAAAACAATTATTGTATCTTTCTTTTTTTTATGTTCTTGACTCTGCACGTGCGTCTCTACAAATAGTTTTATTAGATTCGGCTCACGTCCAAAAAACATAGCCTCTAAGAAAAAAAAATTAATTAAGTAACAAAAAATTAATTTAATAATATATTTCTTTTAAATTAATATTAATATCCATTTCACATATGCAATAAACGGAACAGAACTGCTTGTGTGTGTTGTCACCGAACCATGAATTTATCGGTTCTGGTTGCGAGCACCAGACTGTAAGCATTGTGTGAACCACTCATACATCACGTGCTCAATATATTATGGCCATATATCTTCCAAGATGTATAGTAGTTTGAAATCCCTCCAAACCGCCATGTTGTACCAGCCTTGGAGATCGTTATCTCACATGTTTTTTTTTTTTTACCTTTTTTTATGCTTCATACCAAAAATCACGTAACCTACTTCAGGAAGGTTACGTGATTTTATTAAAAATAGGCTGGAAATTAGAAATTAACACCAACCTCACATTTATAAAACCATGCATCGATATTTGGTATCCATTCAGGATGTCTGGATACCAGACTCTATTGAAATAATGGAATCTCCATCGAGAATTTAAACGCTGATAATATTACTCAGGCGGTCTCAATATTTGTGAACCTTAAATAAATTAAATTAATAAAATATAGATTAGTTGTTCATAAATTATGTTATAATTAAAAAAAACTAAACAAAAAAAAAACTTACATTGAAAAGGTCATCCTTTCATCGTGTCTCGTACTTGTTGGTGAATTGATTCTACTATATATGAAGGCACGCCGCATTTGCGCTGTGAAATCGCGTTGGAAGAGGCGGCATCAGTAGACGACGCAAGTGCCTCTTCTTGATTGGCACCTAAAGGCTAATGTCTCCTCGCTGCTAGATTTTGTTGATTTTGTTCTACGCATCTACATAATTTTATATGAATAGTTACATAATTAAATTTGATTGTTAAAAAAAAAAAATTGGCAGCACCTCCCTACACTAGAGACTACCCAAAAATTTTTAAACCTACAAATATTGATAAAAGAGCCGCATCCAATTGACCCCATTCAAAAATATTGTATATAAACCTAACATCTATAAAAATAACAATTAAAAGTAATGAAAATATTGAAATTGAACAATAACAATTAAATTTAACAAAGTGTTCAATTATTATGGCAATACAAAAACAAAATATATTGAACAAATTAAAAATAAAATATAGACTTTAGGAATAAAAAATGATTATCTTAATAATGTGTTTATTTTCAAGACTTTATCTACATTATAAAAAATATACCAAAACAAAAATAACAATAGCTAAAACACAGAACAAATAAAATAAAATAAAATCTTAAAGCAAATGAAGTAGAGGAAAAATACATAACTTTTAATTTGTTGAAGATATAATTAGAGATTACAAGCAAAAAACAAGAAATTTGAAACAAATGAGAGGAAAAAAAAAACAAAAAAGAGAGTTGTGAAACGAAGGAGATGAAGAAATGCACTAAAGGGGAGGTCACTGAGATTTATAGCATAGTTTAACCGATGAAATTGCAGACAACCAATTTAAATGATATTATTTTTAATTATTTCGTTGGGTGATGTTTTCGAAAAATCTGTCGGTAAATTTTGAATTTCACACCAAAATTTTTAATTACCCTCCATATTTTTCGTTGTTCATCGGTAATTCCGTCGACAACGGCAAGTGGTCAGAAATGCATTTGATACCTGCCCTTTGGAATTCGCACCGTCTGTTGGTGAATTTATCTGTAACTGTGAATTGCTGACAAATGCCGATGAATTGTAATCTATCTGCAAAGTCATAGGTGATTGTGGCATTTCTAGTGCAGCTCTTTGTGAAATGCCGACGAACTGTAATCTATCTGTATAGTCGTCGGTGATTTTCCAGTGCAGCTTTTTATGAAATGCCAACGAACTGTAATCTATCTGTACAGTCATCGGTGATTATGGCATTTCTAGTGCACCTCTCTGTGAAATGTCGATGGAACTATAATCCATCGGTATATAGACATCGGTGATCGTGCACTATGCATGAAAGATTATGTTTGTATTGTCTATTTACCTTCCTGTAAAAACTTTATTACAAACTTCCCATCACACAAAACAATAACATCAGCTAACATTTATATAAAAAAAATATTTTTGGTTATAAAATATCATCTATAATATATATTACATTATAAAAAATTGATTTACACTTTATGTGATTCTGATAGTAAATAAAAATTTTCTTCTTGTTCGTCATTAATTGAATAGTCATCAGCTCCATCATAATCTTCAATATGGATATCATCTTCATCGATTTTTACTTGTCTACTAGAGCTCAAAACAACATTCAACTCCTCTACGTCAATATCAACAAGACTATCATCGAAAACACGAAAATTTTCTTCCAAGTTAATCGAAGGAGTAACTCAATATGGTTTAACCAACTCACTAACTTAAAAGACTTCATCTCACACACTTGTGTGTTCGTTCTCATCCTGAACAACCTTGATACGACCCCTGATTTTTGTTTTTAAAATGGATAACCAATCAACTCTTGATCGATCCTTTCTAGGTTTATGTGTAATAAACTTGTTGACATTGTTTTACGTAAACAAAGACATCATTTACGTTACGGAGTCTAGCTTTTGAGTTGATTTCGACCAGACCATAATGAGGATCAACTATGATTCCTCTGTCAATGATGTCATGCCAATAGCATTTTAATAACATACAAAAGTTGGGGCACATGCTAATTTTCTGGTATCCTAAACCAAGGGGTTTCATCATGGACTTTGCAGCATAGAAGTTCCTTTTCAGCCTGTGTTCCCTTCAGGTAAAATGCTTCTCGTCCATTTGATAATTTTGTCATACTCGGTCTCACTCAACCCGTGATCTGACTTAATGGTGAAAAATTGTGCTACGACCGATAATTTACTGTGGTTTCGTGCAGTCATTCCCAAAATAGTTGTCGGAATATTTCAACAGATTAAAAAACCTAGTTGTATCTGCATTAAGTTCTTTTTTTCTTCTTCTACGATTAGACATTGACTAACAGTACCTTGATTCATTCTCATTGCATCTATAATCATATTCCTGTAAGGATTATTGTTGTCATTTGCAACTCCATGCACGTTGTTAGCACTAGAAGTTGGCCAAACCACCCTTTCTCCCATGCTCTAATTACGAACAAATACTTCTCCGTGTGGATACCAAAAAAAGTAATTCTCTATAAACCCTTTATGTTGAAGATGCATCATTACAATATTTGGATGCAGATACTTTTTATTTTCACACTTCTTGTATGGACACCTAATACCGCCTCCAGTAAATTTCTAGGAATAGATGTGCGAAATTAATAAAACTTAAACCCCGTTTACAATAATCATCCTTCGCAATCCTTGAGGTGAATCTCAATACATCAATAAATGATCATCCATAACCTTCTAATCGAACCTCTATAAAAATTATGATGACAACATGTATTAATTAACTATGTTAGGTAAATAAATTTGCAAAAATATTGGTTTACCTCGAGATTATCCAACGAGCTAATTACAATTTTTCATAAATATTAATTATCAATTATCAAGTCCATACAAATTTATAAATATAAATTTATGAAAATTACAACTCCACAATAGCATTGATAAAAATTAAAACAGACTCATTAAACAATCTATTAATTATTTCACCACAACACATGTAATTTGGTAATTCAATAAAGTTTCAACAATTTACAAACAAATATAATTTTACAAAATCTAAAACAAACAATAACAAGTACAAAATTATACATTCATATACTACAAGTTTGTTTGAGAAATAACAATAAAACATATACATACACTACCAAAATACGTATTCTAAAAAAACAATAAAATTGACATTTAAATGTTAAAATTAAAAAAAGATAGATTTACTTACAAAAATATAAAATCCACAATAAATCATAACATGGATATTGTAACCACAAAACTTAAAGAAATATGACTTGTGGTGAGAAGAGGGAGATATTTTTTTAGAAGGGCTGGTTGTTTGTAGTTTGGGAGGGGAGAGTTGGGATAGGGAAGAAGAATGAGAAATAGGGGATGAGAGGATCGGTAGAGTGGTGATATATTCACTTTTACCGATGACATCGCTGACAAAATACTTTTGTCGATGATTCCATTGGCAAGTTTGACGGTGAATTGGTCATGTCACTGTACGGAGATCCTGGTTTGAATCCCTTAGTGATTCTGTCGATAAAATCGCTCGTAAAAAGTTCCACATCAACAAATCATCTTTTTTTAATTATGAATATTTTGTCTCTAAATTCCGTCGGTATAATACAAACTAAATTACAGACGAAATGGTGTCCGTCGGTAATTATCTTCACAAATTACTGACAGAATTATTCCATCAGTAATTTCATTAGTTTTAAAGCAAATCTTTCTAGTAGTGGTTATTTATAATTTCATAACTTGGGTCACATGTTTTGTGGGTTAACCCTAGTAGAATCAAGTAGCTTTATTGTGTTCTTTTTTTAAATTAAATTTTTTCTATCTTCATCTTTTAATCAAGTTGTTTTTAGACTCATCAATAGATTGGGTCACATTGAGTTAATCTTCACACAACTTAATTTGTTTTCTATTAGAAAAACATTAAGAGTACCTAACTGTTTCTTTTTTTTTTTTTGTTAAAAAAACTTGTTCCAACCCACATCATAGCATATATCAACGGTACAGTCTTTTACTAGTTTTTTTTGTATTTTTTTTGTAAAGACATAACAGTAACCATACTCATTCTTTAGCAAAGTTAGCCAGATTTGTAGATAGAATATACGTCTGTTATTTTCTCAACTACTAAGATAGATTGTACAAAATCTTCATTCTGATTAATGAAAGGTATGTATTTTTTTTTTTTTTAAATAGAGTAGTCCTTATAAATGTCATCTCGAATTAGTCCTTACATTTTTGAATCATTAATAACTTAGTTTTTTCTTTTTCTTTTTTGTTAATTTTGACCGTGTTTGTTTATGTGCTCATTGCTATACTTTTCAAAAATAAAATTTGTTTTATATTTATTTTTTTTATGTTTTTTATTATTTTAAACATTTTAATGTTAAAAATAAATTTTTAAAATAATAAAATATATTATTTTAATATATTTATAAATAAAAAACATTTTAAAAAGGACTATTATATTAAATTACAAACACTACCTTCATATTTGTTGTTACTAATCAATTAGGGACAAGTTTTAATTAAGCTTCAAGATACATTGAACAGCGAATGAACATAAAAGTTTTTTTTTTTTTTTAATGTATGCTTCATATATTGTTGTGTAGAATATCTTTTCTTAGTTGAAAATTTTTAAAGTAATATTTTTTAAAATTTTTATATTTTAATTTTAACACATCAAGATAATTAAAAATTTTAAAAATAAAAATATTAATTTAATATTTTTAAGATAATATACTTTTACAACACATCCAAAGATAATTAGAAAATTACTCCCGCACCGGTAAGAAGCGAGGAATGAGAACGGTCAATAATTGTTGTTTCTTCAAAAACCAGGTTAGTTTCTAAGATTCTATAACGAAGACCTCGCAAACTGGGTCAAGCAAGGATGATAACAACCTCTTTGTGACTTTTCTTCTCCTTCATTCATTTGGTTTATCTCTTTTATTACAGACAACACCTGTACAGAGAGTAACAGATACAAGTCAACAAGTCTTCCTCTGAAATTTCAAACTTGCCAGTACTCTCTCATTGATATGAATCAGACCTGGTGGCCTTGAGGTACACCTGTACAGAGAGTAACAGATACAAGTCAACAATTCTTTTATCACTCATATCTTCCGCTCCTGACATCCTTTCCTCCGTTCAAAGAAAAAGCACCAAATATCCAATTTCTATGGAGTTCACTCTTCATCCTCTCTTTCTTCTTCAATTTCTTCTTCTTCTTCCTCTTCTTTCATCCTCAGTATCTTACAATCCTTCGGTTAAGTACTTCATGAACTGCGGATCAGACACCAACGTCGATCTTGAGGAATACCGGACTTTTGTTGGTGATAAGAATTCTAACACTTACTTCTCCGTAGGAAAAAGCAAATCTATCAAAAATGAAAACCCTTTACCCGGCACATCACCCCTCTATCATACAGCTAGAATCTATACGAAAATATCCTCGTATATGCTTGATATCACTCAAACTGGTTCCTACCTTGTCCGCCTTCATTTCTTTCCATTCAGCTCCAAAGGGACTCATCTTGCTGATGCTTTGTTCAAGGTGTCTGCTTCAAATTTTTCACTTTTAACAGATTTTAGAGTCCCGAACAGTACTACTGAGTTCCCAGTGATCAAGGAGTTCTTTCTCACGATTGCTGCAGGAAATTTCAAAATCTACTTTGAACCAGCTGAAGAAACAACTTATGCTTTCGTGAATGCCATAGAAGCCTTTCTTCTCCCACAAAATTTCTCCATGGATAATTCAACAATTCATGGAGCTCTTAGGACACTTTATAGGATCAATGTTGGAGGTCCAGAAGTTAACGATACCCTGTGGAGGAATTGGGTACCAGATGATGGTTATCTAGCTTTTGGAGGTTCGGACGCAAACCTTTCTTATAGTGGTAAACTTCATGAGGCCAGTCAAGGGTTGATTGTCCAAGAAATTGCCCCCGAGTCTGTGTACATAACTTGCAGAGAAGCGAGTGTAGAAAATATAACTTGGCGTTTTAACGTGAGTAAGAAAGCTAGGCATCTTGTTCGTCTGCACTTTTGTGACTTTATCAGTGATTCACCAGGTACTGTGAAATTTGATCTCTATATATCTACCAATTTCAGTCGTGAGATCGATCCTTATTCTAAAGGGGCTAGTGATATGGCATCTCCATTTTTCTACGATTTTGTGGTTCCTTCTGATGATTCCGGATATATGAGTTTTAGTATAGCCCCAAGAAATAATTCTATTGAGAAAGTTGCTTTTCTGAATGGATTGGAGATCATGGAGTTTGTGGGGAACACGAGAATTGTAGTGCCTGTTGATGAACATGAGACAAAAAAACATCTAGCTCTCATAATTGGTTCAGCTGGAGGTGGGGCTCTAGTCTTGGTTTTGATTTTATTATTCTCATTATGTTTGAGATTAAAGCGACCAAAGCCCGTAAAAGCTGAGTTTCTTTATGGAAAAGGGAGGTCTCCCAGTTGGATAACTGAAAGAACTGAAAATGCCTCCTCCAACGTTACTAATTTAAACCTCAAACTGAAGATGTCTTTAGCTGAAATACTGGCGGCGACTCATAATTTCAATCCAAAGTTGTTGATTGGTGAGGGTGGGTTTGGCAAAGTTTATAAAGGAACTCTTGAGAGTGGTATGAAGGTGGCTGTGAAACGAAGCGATTCAAGCCATGGCCAAGGTCTTCCAGAGTTCCAAACTGAGGTCATGGTCCTTTCAAAGATTCAACATCGGCATCTTGTTTCCTTGGTTGGCTACTGCGATGAAGGATCGGAGATGATATTGGTTTTTGAATTCATGGAAAAGGGGACTTTGAGGGACCACTTATACAGCAAGGAAGGAGTGCTTAAAGAATCCATCTGCAAAAAAGCTGAATTGACTTGGAAACAAAGGCTTGAAATCTGTATTGGCTCAGCAAAAAGGTCTCCATTACCTCCATACTGGTCCAGATGGAGGAATCTTTCACCGTGATGTTAAGTCTACAAACATCTTACTTGATGAACATTACGTGGCCAAAGTAGCTGATTTTCGGTCTTTCTCAACAAGGAATGCCTGATCCGGACCATATAAGCATGGGTTTTAAAAGGTACTTTTGGTTATCTTGACCCTGAATATTTCAGAACTTTTCAGTTAACCAACAAATCAGATGTGTATGCTTTTGGTGTGGTTCTTCTTGAGGTGCTTTGTGCTCGACCCCCTGTTGTAGACTCACAGCAGAAGGAAGCAAATAACTTAGCTGAATGGGGGATGTTTTTGGCAAAAGGAAGGGCAGCTTGAAAAGATTATTGATCCTCTACTAGCAGGTCACATCAACCTTAATTCACTGAGAAAATTTGGTGAAATAGTCGAGAAGTGTTTGAAGCCCCAAGGAGCAGACAGGCCTAATATGCATGATGTGTGCTGGGATTTAGAATACGCAATGCAGCTTCAACAGACTGCAGTGCATAGAGAGGCACATGAGGACACCACCATAACAGGTGTTTCATCAGATTCAGCACTCCCAGTTATGCAGAACATGAGATCTAATATGTTCCCAGTTGATGATTTCTCAGATACAACAGATACTGTAATGTATCCCAACTAAGAATTAACGATTCCAGATGATCTCCACGAGTAAGGAATGAGCTCTCAGTACCTCCTATTATTATATCAAATTTCTCCAGCAACGAATGGACTTTGAAGTCATTTGAGTATATGCTCTAGTTAATTCATGTTGTCAGATTAGAAGTTCTAAATAACAGCAACTACGTTCACAAGCTTTATCAATTACACCAAATGCCTTAGTAATTCTCTGGGTTGGAAGTGCCTGTTCAACTAAGAGTGATTGAGATTGATAGCTTGACAGATTTTAGATGCTAATATATTTATCCCTTGGATGCATATCTGTAAAACATAAATAATAATAAAGTTTGATTGGATGCTAAATTTACTGAAATTGAAATTCATGATAGATTTGTACGAATCATGGGCTCAATTTTAGGTACTAAATATGAGACCAAGCAAATCAAGATGACTTGCTCAAAACTTGACAGGCCACCACTTTTATTCAAACATTGCATCCTAAGAATTAACTTTTCTTTTTAGGAACAAGCATTAGAAAGAATACATGATTTTCAAGAAACCTAGTTGACTCGGTTAACATGATCTTTAGAAATTTTAGTTGATTCGACTAACCTAATTTCTAAGAAGTCGAGTTGATCCAATTGACACGATCTTCAAATTGGTCTAACTAGCTAATTCACTACATGTAAACCATTATTTGAGCTCATTGTGTCTTTCAATGGATAAATTTGAATCTAATTTCTGCAAACCCAAATAGAATTAGCCGATCTATATTTCCTTACCTACCCTTTATGTCGTTGGTACTTAGCACTAAATGTTAGTGGCACCCTTCTTATCATAGTTAGGTCTATAGAATAATATTAAAGCATGTCAATACTAAAATATGATCCATTTAACACCATATTGTTTTTAATAAACAATGTAACCATCAACTAGTAGGGTTAATTAACTCAAATAATTGCCTTTGAATTAGGTCAAATAGTGTTTTTCTATACATGCCCCATTCATCATGTAGATTGGTGTGTTTCATGGGTTTAAAAAGACACATGAAACACTAGGTAAATTTAATTCTTCCATTTCTTGCATGCATAAATATTCTTATTCTCTAAGCACTTGTATTTATCATCTTCTTCAATATACTTTGTTACATACAAAACACAACCTTCAAAGTTATACCTATCATACAACTGAACAAACCTAAGAATCAAAAGGTCCCCAAAGCTCTATATAGAACATGTTTTATAGGTGTCATGACCAATGCAATGTTTCTTCTTCAACTTCTTAACCTAGTTATTTTTTTTTTTTGTTAAAAATGCCAAAATCCAATGCAATTTTCCTTAAGCTTCGTTATAATTAAGTTTATAAAAATAGTAAACCCATCTAGTATATTGCAGGCAATCCAATATTGTATTGAATATGATAAATATTTTCTTGTTTGGCATAAACTAAACCTTTTTTATTTAAATTTCCTCAATATGCTGAAGCATTAGCATTTTGTAATGTAAATTGTAGCCCAACCAAATATGTTAGCATGTTATGTTACTTGTTATTTTCCAGCAAAGACAATCCCTATTGTGAAATAATAAGCTTTCTAGTTCTTATTTTGTGACTTGTTTATAGTTACTTGAGTATATAACAATTATTGCTACTTATGTTTTACAAATATTCTTCCAATATTAATAAGAAGGCATAGCAATTCATAACTTGAAACTCATTTGTCAAGCTCATCTACCTTAATCACTTTTTGTTGAATGTTGCTCCATCAATCATTAATTCTAAATTCAGAGAACAATGGAGTACCTATTAGGTCAATAAAGAGTGATTGATATATGAGTTTCTAGATGTTAATTTGCATGCCTTCTTATTAATTTTAAATGTATATTTGTAAAACATAAGAAATAATAAAGCTTGACTAGATGCTCAATGTACTAAAATTCATGGTAGATTTGTCTAGGTTAGCTAGGTAATGGATATGGCAAATCTTAGGTCTAATCAATGCCCTAAAATGTCATGAAACGAAGACTTTATCTTGTATCCATGCCGATCCCAAATGTAGATATAAGTCACATCATTTCATCTTCCCAAGAACAATTATGACATCCACATGAGGGAAATCTTGAAAGATTTACAACTTTTAAGTTTTGAAACTAACAAATAGGAAGTTGTTAAATGTTGAGAGATTATAGGGCACTCTTAATGGAGAGCATGCATATATAATGTTTGCAACTTCTCTCATTTTATCACTTTCATAAAATCAAAACAATTACACCTTTTCTTATCTTAGTTCGATTTAACAATTTAGGCAAGTTGTTCATCATTTTATGACTTGTAAACCAGGCCATTAAATTACCATAAAAAAATAGTCTTGTTTCTTTTCTACTCACTACAGAGGAATTTCAGTTGTGATTTGAGTTATAGAGCTACATTCAAAGGAACTCTAGTCGTGTTTTGTTGAAATTTGGTGAGAAAACTCTATTTAAGTAACATTTTTCCAAAATCTTAAGAGTTTTTTAAGTCATGATAGATATTTTTAGTGTAACTAATGAATCTATGGCTACCTTGTATGAGGAGGCCCTAAGAAACTTTGAGCATTGTGTGAACCACTCATACATCACGTGCTCAATATATTGTAGCCATATATCTTCCAAGATGTATAGTAATTTGAAATCCCTCCAAACCGCCACGTTGTACCAGCTTTGAAGATCGTCCATCTCACATGTTTTTTTTTTACCTTTTTTTATGCTTCATACCAAAAATCACGTACCTACTTTCCATAGTGAGAAATTAGATTTTAAAAAAATATAGTATTGTTTTTCAAATGTTACTTAATTGTCGCGTGATTTTTTCACACCTTCTCACAACATTTGTCAAGTGTGTTGTCGCACTTGAATTTGTGTTCATATAAATAATAATTATTCAAAATAAAAATAATAATTTATGTTACATTATATTAAAAATAGGTTGGAAATTAGAAATTAACACCAACCTCAACATTTATCAAACATGCATCGATATTTGGTATCCATCTCAGGATGTTTGGATACCAGACTCTATTGAAATAATGGAATCTCTATCGAGAATTTAAACGCTGATCATATTACTCAGGCGGTCTCAATGTTTGTGAACTTAAATAAAATTAAATTAATAAAATATTATTAGTTGTTCATGAATTATGTTATAAATAAGAAAAAAAAAACTAAAAACCGAAAAAACTTACATTGAAAGGTCGTTCTTTCATCGTGTCCCTCGTACTTGTGTCGGTGAATTGATTCTACTATATATGAAGCACGCCACTTTGCTCTTTGAAACCGCGCTGGAAAGAGGCAACATCAGTAAACGACGCAAGTGCCTCTTCTTGATTGGCACCTAAGGGCATGTCCTCCTCGCTGCTAATTTGTTGATTTTGTTCTACGCATCTACATAATTTTATATGAATAGTTATATAATTAAATTTGATTGTTTAAAAAAAAAAATTGGCAGCACCTCCCTTACACCGGAGACTACCCAAAATTTTAAACCTGCAAAATATTGATAAGAGCCGCAAACCAATTGACCCCATTCAAAAATATTGTATATAACCTAACATCTATACAAATAACAATTAAAATTAATGAAAATAATTGAAATTGAACAATAACAATTAAAATTTAACAAAGTGTTCAATTATTATGGCAATACAAAAAACAAATATATTGAACAAATTAAAATAAAATATAGACTTTAGGAATAAAAAATGATTATCTTAATAATGTGTTTATTTCAAGACTTTATCTACATTATAAAAATATACCAAAACAAAAAAAATAACAAAAACACAATAGCTAAACACAGAACAAATAAAATAAAATAAAATCTTAAAGCAAATGAAGTAGAGGAAATACATAACTTTTAATTTGTTGAAGATATAATTAGAGATTACAAGCAAAAAACAAGAAATTTGAAACAAATGAGAGGAAAAAAAAACAAAAAGAGAGCTGTGAAACGAAGGAGATGAAGAAATGAACTGAAAGGGCGGTCACTGAGATTTATAGCATAGTTTTACCGATGAAATTGCCGACAACCAATTTAAATGATATTATTTTTAATTATTTCGTTGGTGATGTTTCGAAAATCCATCGATAAATTTTGAATTTCACACTAAAATTTTTAATTACCCTCCATATTTTTCGTTGTTCATCAGTAATTCCATCGGCAACGGCACGTGTCAGAAATGTATTTAATACCTGCCCTTTGGAATTTGCACCATCTGTTGGTGAATTTATCTGTAATTATGAATTGCTGACAAATGCCGATGAACTGTAATTTGTCTGCAAAGTCGTAGGTGATCTTGTGGCATTTCTAGTGCAACTCTTTGTGAAATGCCGACGGACTGTAATCTGTCTGTATAGTCGTAGGTGATTTTCCAGTGCAGCTTTTTATGAAAATGCCAACGGACTGTAATCTATCTGTACAATCATCGGTGATTATGGCATTTCTAGTGCACCTCTCTGTGAAATGTCGATGGACTATAATCCATCGATATAGACAATCGGTGATCGTGCACTGTGCATGAAAGATTATGTTTTGTATTGCCTATTTACCTTCTTGTAAAAACTTTATTACAAACTTCCCATCACACAAAACAATAACATCAGCTAACATTTATAAAATAAATATTTTGTGTTATAAAATATCATCTATAATATATATTACATTATAAAAAATTGATTTACACTTTATGTGATTCTGATAGTAAATAAAATTTTCTTCTTGTTCGTCATTAATTGAATAGTCATCAGCTCCATCATAATCTTCAATATGGATATCATCTTCATCGATTTTTACTTGTCCGCTAGAGCTCAAAAGAACATTCAACCCCTCTACGTCAACATCAACAAGACTATCATCGAAAACACGAAAAGTTGAATTTTCTTCTAAGTTAATCGAAGGAGCAACTCAATATGGTTTAACCAACTCACTAACTTGAAAGACTTCATCTCACACACTTGTGTCTTTGTTCTCATCCTGAACAACCTTGATACGACCCCTGATTTTTGTTTTTAAAATGGATAACCAATCAACTCTTGATCGATCCTTTCTAGGTTTATGTGTAATAAACTTGTTGACATTGTTTTGCGTAAACAAAGACATCATTTACGTTATGGAGTCTAGCTTTTGAGTTGATTTCGACCAGACCATAATGAGGATCAACTCTGATTCCTCTGTCAATGATGTCATGCCAATAGCATTTTAATAACATATAAAAGTTGGGGCACATGCTCATTTTCTGGTATCCTAAACCAAGGGGTTTCATCATGGACTTCGCAGCATAGAAGTTCTTTTTCAACCTGTTCCCTTCAGGTAAAATGCTTCTCGTCCATTTGATTAATTTTGTCATACCCAACCTCACTCAACCGTGATCTGACTTAATGGTGAACAACTGTGCTTACAACGATAATTTACTGTGGTTCGTGCAACCATCCTAAAATAGTTCGTCAGAATCTTTTCAACAGATTAAAAAAACCTAGTTGTATCTGCATTAGGTTTCTTCTTTTCTTCTTTACGATTAGACATTGACTAGCATTACTTGATCCATTCTCATTGCATCCATAATCATATTCCTGTAAGGATTATTGTTGTCATTTGCAACTCCATGCACATTGTTAGCACTAGAAGTTGGCCAAACCACCCTTTCTCCCATGCTCTAATTACGAACAAATAGTTCTCCGTGTGCATACCAACACAAGTAATTCTCTATAAACCCTTTATGTAGAAGATGCATCATTACAATATGTGGATGCAGATACTTTTTATTTCACACTTCCTGTATGGACACCTAATACCGCCTCCAGTAAAATTTCTGGAATAGATGTTGCGAAATTAATAAAACCTTAAAACCCCGTTACAATAATCCATTCCTTCGCAATCCTTGAGGTGAATCTCAATACATCCATGAATGATCATCCATAACTTCTATCGAACCTCTATAAAATTATGATGACAACATGTATTAATTAACTATGTTTGGTAAATAAATTTGCAAAAATATTGGTTTACCTCGAGATTATCCAACGAGCTAATTACAATTTTTCATAAATATTAATTATCAATTATCAACGTCCATACAAATTTATAAATATAAATTTATGAAAATTACAACTCCGCAATAACATTGATAAAAATTAAAACAGACCCATTAAACAATCTATTAATTATTTTCACCACAGCACATGTAATTTGGTAATTCAATAAAGTTTCAGCAATTTACAACAAATATAATTTTTTACAAAATCTAAAACAAACCATAACAAGTACAAAATATACATTCATATACTACAAGTTTTTGAGAAATAACAGTAAAATATATACATACACTACCAAAATACGTATTCTAAAAAAAAATTGACATTTAAATGTTAAAATTAAAAAAGATAGAATTTTACTTACAAAAAAATAATAAAATTCCACAATAAATTCATAACATGGATGTTGTAACCACAAAACTTAAAGAAATATGACTTGTGCTAGAGAAGAGGGATGTATTTTTTTAGAAGGGCTAGTTGTTTGTAGTTTTGGGAGGGGAGAGTTGGGATAGGGAAGAAGAATGAGAATAGGGGATGAGAGAGTCGGCAAAGTGTGGTGATATATTCACTTTTTACCTGATGGCATCGCTGATGGAATACTTTTGTTGATGATTCCATTGGCAAGTTTGACGATGAAATTGGTCATGTCACTATACGGAGAACCTGGTTTGAATTCCCTTAGTGATTATATATCGATAAAATCGCTCGCAAAAAGTTTCACCCATCAGCAAACCGTCTTTTTTTTTAATTATAAATATTATGTCTCTCTAATTCCGTCGGTATATACAGACTAAATTATAGATGTAAATGGTGTCCGTCGGTAAATTATCATCGCAAATTACCGACAGAATTATTCCATCGGTAATTTCGTTAGTTTTTAAGCAAATTTCTAGTAGTGGTTATTATAATTTCATAAACTTGGATCACCTGTTTTATGGGTTAACCATAGTAGAATCAAGTAACTTTATTGTGTTTCTTTTTTTAAATTAAATTTTTTCTATCTTCATCTTTTAATCAAGTTTTTTTTAGACTCATTAAGTAGATTTGTCAGCATTGAGTTAATCTTCCACAACTTAAATTTGTTTTTCTATTAGAAAAACATTAAGAGTACCTAAAATGTTTCTTCTTTTTTTTTTTGTTAAAAAAAACTTGATCCAACCCGCAGCATAACATGTATCAACGATACAATCTTTTACTAGTTTTTTTGTATTTTTTTGTAAGACATAAACAATAACCATACTCATTTCTTTAGCAAAGTTAGCCAGATTGTAGAATAGAATATACGTCTGTTATTTTCTCAACTACTAAGATATAGATTGTACAAAATCTTCATTCTGATTAATGAAAGTTATGTATTTTTTTTTTTAAAAACAGAGTAGTCTTTATAAATGTCATCTCGAAATTAGTCCTTACAGTTTTGAATCATTAATAACTAAGTTTTTTTTTTTTGTCAATTTTTTGACCGTATTTGTTTACATGCTCATGCTATACTTTTCAAAAATAAAATTTGTTTTATTAATAATTTTTTTTATGTTTTTAGATTATTTTAACATTTTGATGTTAAAAATAAATTTTAAAATAATAAAATATATTATTTTAATATATTTATAAATAAAAAACATTTTAAAAAGCAACTAGTAATATTAATTACAAACACTACCTTCATATTTTGTTGTTGCTAATCAATTAGGGACAAGTTTTTAATTAAGCCTTCAAGATACATTGAACAGCGAATGAACATAAGAGTTTTTTTTTTTTTTTTTTTTTTTAATGTATGCTTCATATATTGTTGTGTAGAATTATATTTTCTTAGTTGAAAATTTATTAAAGTAATATTTTTTTAAAATTTTTATATTTTAATTTTAAACACATCAAGATATTTAAAAATTTTAAAAATAAAAATATTAATTTTAATATTTTTTAAGATAAATATACTTTTACAACGTATCCAAGATAATTAGAAAATTACTCCCGCACCGGTAAGAAGCGAGGAAGGAGAACGGTCAATAATTATTGTTTCTTCAAAAACCAGGTTAGTTTCTAAAGATTCTATAACGAAGACCTCGCAAACTGGGTCAAGCAAGGATGATAACAGTCAATGAGATTGTATAACGACCCAGGGTCCACTTTTTGGCTTTGATAATTTGTCGTTGATGAAGTTTCCTCCTTTGTGACTTTACTTCTCCTTCATTCATTTGGTTTATCTCTTTATTTAGAGACAACACCTGTACAGAGAGTAAACAGATACAAGTCAACAAGTCTTCCACTGAAATTTCAAACTTGCCAGTACACGTGGGGTTGGACCAAGTCTGAAGGTTTATTGCAGTATTGTTGTGTAATGTATTATTCGCATTAGAATCGGTCAAATAAGTTAAGGCTGTTAGTATGGTGCTCTGTTAGGATTTCCTGTTGTTGTGTTATTTTATTGCTTGTCAGTTGTAATGTTTGTTGGCCTATTTAGGCAGCAAAAGAAAGGGAATAAGGCATCGAATAAACAACTCAAACACTCTTCAACCTCTGTTTATTCTTCTTCTTCTTTACTATCCAAAATTCTTTTATCACTCATATCTTCGCTCCTGACATCCTTTCCTCCGTTCAAATAAAAGCATCAAATATCCTCATCCAATTTCTATGGAGTTTACTCTTCATCTCTCTATTTTCTTCTTCAATTTCTTCTTCTTCTTCCTCTTCTTTCATCCTCAGTAACTGACAATCCTTCGGTTAAGTACTTCATGAACTGCGGATCACGCCCCAACGTCGATGATGATTACCGGACTTTTGTTGGTGATGAGAAATTCTAACACTTCCTTCGATGTAGGAAAAAGCAAATCTATCCACAATGAAAACCCTTTACCCGGCACATCACCCCTCTATCATACAGCTAGAATCTATACGAAAATATCCTCGTATATGCTTGATATCACTCAAACGGGTTCCTACCTTGTCCGCCTTCATTTCTTTCCATTCAGCTTCAAAGGGACTCATCTTGCTGATGCTTTGTTCAACGTGTCTGCTTCAAATTTTTCACTTTTAACAGATTTTTAGAGTCCCGAACAGTACTTACTGAGTTCCCAGTGATCAAGGAGTTCTTTCTCACGATTGCTGCAGGAAATTTCGAAATCTACTTTCAACCAGCTGAAGAAACAACTTTTGCTTTCGTGAATGCCCATAGAAGCCTTTCTTCTCCCAGCCAAATTTCTTCATGGATAATTCAACAATTCCTCCTTTTACAGACCAAAGATGGAGCTCTTAGGACACTTTATAGGATCAATGTTGGAGTCCAGAAGTTAACGATACCCTGTGGAGGAATTGGGT